>NW_026735736.1:0-103042 GCF_949786415.1 Peromyscus eremicus | reverse complement strand
GTGTGCACACAGAACTGTTAGAATTACTGAGCCCACATGGAGGTGTGCACACTTAACTGTTAGAATGAGTGTGTCCACATGGAGGTGTGCACACTGACCTTTTAGAATGAGTGTGCCCACATGGAGTTGTGCACACTGAACTGTTAGATTGAGTGTGTCCACATGGCGGTGTGCACACTGAACTGTTAGAATGAGTGTGTCCATATGGAAGTGTGCACACTGAACTGTTAGATTGAGTGTGTCCACATGGCGGTGTGCACACTGAACTGTTAGAATGAGTGTGTCCACATGGAAGTGTGCACACTGAACTGTTAGAATGAGTGTGCCCACATGGAGGTGTGCACACTGAACTGTTAGAATGAGTGTGTCCACATGGAGGTGTGCACACTGAACTGTTAGAATTAGTGTATCGCTGTGGAGATGTGCACACTGAACTGTTAGAATGAGTTGTCCACATGGAGGTGTGCACACTGAACAGTTAGAATATATCCACATGGAGGAGTGCACACTGTATTGTTAGAATGAGTGTGTCCACATGGAGGTGTGCACACTGAACTGTTAGAATGAGTGTGTCCACATGGAGGTGTGCACACTGAAATGTTAGAATGAGTGTGTCCACATGGAGGTGTGCACACTGAACTGTTAGAATATGTCCACATGGAGGTGTGCACACTGTATTGTTAGAATGAGTGTGTCCACATGGAGGTGTGCACACTGAACTGTTAGAATGAGTGTGTCCACATGGAGTGTGCACACTGAACTGTTAGAATGAGTGTGTCAACATGGAGGTGTGCACAATGAACTGTTAGAATGAGTGTGCCCACATGGAGTTGTGCACACTGAACTGTTAGAATGAGTGTGTCCACATGGAGGTGTGCACACTGAACTGTTAGAATGATTGTGTCCACATGGTGGTGTGCACACTGAACTGTTAGAATGACTGCGTCCACATGGAGGTGTGCACACTGAACTGTTAGAATGTGTCCACATGGAAGTGTGCACACTGAACTGTTAGAATGATTGTGCCCACATGGAGGTGTGCAAACTGAACTGTTAGAATGAGTGTGTCCACATGGAGGTGTGCACACTGAACTGTTAGAATGAGTGTATCCCTGTGGAGGTGTGCACACTGAACTGTTAGATTGAGTGTGCCCACATGGATGTGTGCACACTGAACTGTTAGAATGAGTGTGTCCACATGGAGGTGTGCACACTGAAGTGTTAGAATGAGTGTGTCCACATGGAGGTGTGCACTCTGAATTGTTAGAATGAGTGTGTCCACATGGAGATGTGCACACTGAACTGTTAGAATGAGTGTGTCCACATGGAGGTGTGCACACTGAACTGTTAGAATGAGTGTGCCCACATGGAGGTGTGCACACTGAACTGTTAGAATGAGTGTGTCCCTGTGGAGGTGTGCACACTGAACTGTTAGAATGAGTGTGTCCACATGGAGGTGTGCACACTGAACGGTTAGAATGAGTGTGCCCACATGGTGGTTGCACACTGTTCTTTTAGAATGAGTATGCCCACATGGAGGTGTGCACACTGAACTGTTAGAATGAGTGTGCCCTATGGAGGTGTGCACACTGAACTGTTAGAATGAGTATGTCCACATGGAGGTGTGCACACTGAACTGTTAGAATGAGTGTGTCCACATGGAGGTGTGCACACTGAACTGTTAGAATGAGTGTGTCCACATGGAGGTGTGCACACAGAACTGTTAGAATGACTGAGCCCACATGGAGGTGTGCACACTGAACTGTTAGAATGAGTGTGTCCACATGGAGGTGTGCACACTGAACTGTTAGAATGAGTGTGTCCCTGTGGAGGTGTGCACACTGAACTGTTAGAATGAGTGTGTCCACATGGAGGTGTGCACACTGAACGGTTAGAATGAGTGAGCCCACATGGTGGTGTGCACACTGTTCTTTTAGAATGAGTATGCCCACATGGAGGTGTGCACACTGAACTGTTAGAATGAGTGTGCCCACATGGAGGTGTGCGCACTGAACTGTTAGAATGAGTATATCCACATGGAGGTGTGCACACTGAACTGTTAGAATGAGTGTGTCCACATGGAGGTGTGCACACTGAACTGTTAGAATGAGTGTGTCCACATGGAGGTGTGCACACAGAACTGTTAGAATTACTGAGCCCACATGGAGGTGTGCACACTTAACTGTTAGAATGAGTGTGTCCACATGGAGGTGTGCACACTGACCTTTTAGAATGAGTGTGCCCACATGGAGTTGTGCACACTGAACTGTTAGATTGAGTGTGTCCACATGGCGGTGTGCACACTGAACTGTTAGAATGAGTGTGTCCATATGGAAGTGTGCACACTGAACTGTTAGATTGAGTGTGTCCACATAGCGGTGTGCACACTGAACTGTTAGAATGAGTGTGTCCACATGGAAGTGTGCACACTGAACTGTTAGAATGAGTGTGCCCACATGGAGGTGTGCACACTGAACTGTTAGAATGAGTGTGTCCACATGGAGGTGTGCACACTGAACTGTTAGAATTAGTGTATCGCTGTGGAGATGTGCACACTGAACTGTTAGAATGAGTTGTCCACATGGAGGTGTGCACACTGAACAGTTAGAATATATCCACATGGAGGAGTGCACACTGTATTGTTAGAATGAGTGTGTCCACATGGAGGTGTGCACACTGAACTGTTAGAATGAGTGTGTCCACATGGAGGTGTGCACACTGAAATGTTAGAATGAGTGTGTCCACATGGAGGTGTGCACACTGAACTGTTAGAATATGTCCACATGGAGGTGTGCACACTGTATTGTTAGAATGAGTGTGTCCACATGGAGGTGTGCACACTGAACTGTTAGAATGAGTGTGTCCACATGGAGTGTGCACACTGAACTGTTAGAATGAGTGTGTCCACATGGAGGTGTGCACACTGAACTGTTAGAATGAGTGTGTCCACATGGAGGTGTGCACACTTAACTGTTAGAATGAGTGTGTCCACATGGAGGTGTGCACACTGAACTGTTAGAATGAGTGTGTCCACATGGAGGTTTGCACACTGAACTGTTAGAATGTGTCCACATGGAAGTGTGCTCACTGAAATGTTAGAATGAGTGTGCCCACATGGAGGTGTGCACACTGAACTGTTAGAATGAGTGTGTCCACATGGAGGTGTGCACACTGAACTGTTAGAATGAGTGTTTCCCTGTGGAGGTGTGCACACTGAATTGTTAGAATGAGTGAGTCCACATGGAGGTGTGCACACTGAACTGCTAGAATGAGTGTGTCCACATGGAGGTGTGCACACTGAACTGTTAGAATGAGTGTGCCCACATGGAGTTGTGCACACTGAACTGTTAGAATGAGTTGTCCACATAGAGGTGTGCACACTGAACTGTTAGAATGAGTGTATCCCTGTGGAGGTGTGAACACTGAACTGTTAGAATGAGTGTGCCCACATGTAGGTGTGCACACTGAACTGTTAGAATGAGTGTGTCCACATGGAGGTGTGCAAACTGAACTGTTAGAATGAGTGTGTCCACATGGAGGTGTGCACATTGAACTGTTAGAATGAGTGTGCCCACATGGAGGTGTGCACACTGTTCTGTTAGAATGAGTATGCCCACATGGAGGTGTGCACACTGAACTGTTAGAATGAGTGTGTCCACATGGAAATGTGCACACTGAACTGTTAGAATGAGTGTGCCCACATGGAGGTGTGCACACTGAACTGTTAGAATGAGTGTGTCCACATGGAGGTGTGCACACTGAACTGTTAGAATGAGTGTGTCCCTGTGGAGGTGTGCACACTGAACTGTTAGAATGAGTGTGTCCACATGGAGGTGTGCACACTGAACGGTTAGAATGAGTGAGCCCACATGGTGGTGTGCACACTGTTCTTTTAGAATGAGTATGCCCACATGGAGGTGTGCACACTGAACTGTTAGAATGAGTGTGCCCACATGGAGGTGTGCACACTGAACTGTTAAAATGAGTATGTCCACATGGAGGTGTGCACACTGAACTGTTAGAATGAGTGTGTCCACATGTAGGTGTACACACTGAACTGTTAGAATGAGTGTGTCCACATGGAGGTGTGCACACAGAACTGTTAGAATGACTGAGCCCACATGGAGGTGTGCACACTTAACTGTTAGAATGAGTGTGTCCACATGGAGGTGTGCACACTGACCTTTTAGAATGAGTGTGCCCACATGGAGTTGTGCACAATGAACTGTTAGAATATGTCCACATGGTGGTGTGCACACTGTATTTTTAGAATGAGTGTATCCACATGGAGGTGTGCACACTGAACTGTTAGAATGACTGCGTCCACATGGAGGTGTGCACACTGAACTGTTAGAATGAGTGTGTCCACATGGAGGTGTGCACACTGAACTGTTAGAATGAGTGTGTCCACATGGAGGTGTGCACACTGAACTGTTAGAATGAGTGTGTCCACAAGGAGGTGTCCACACTGAACTGTTAGAATGAGTGTGTCCACATGGAAGTGTGCACACTGAACTGTTAGAATGAGTGTGCCCACATGGAGGTGTGCAAACTGAACTGTTAGAATGAGTGTGTCCACATGGAGGTGTGCACACTGAACTGTTAGAATGAGTGTATCCCTGTGGAGGTGTGCACACTGAACTGTTAGATTGGGTGTGCCCACATGGAGGTGTGCACACTGAACTGTTAGAATGAGTATGTCCACATGGAGGTGTGCACACTGAACTGTTAGAATGAGTGTGTCCCTGTGGAGGTGTGCACACTGAACTGTTAGAATGAGTGTGTCCACATGGAGGTGTGCACACTGAAATGTTAGAATGAGTGTGTCTACATGGAGGTGTGCACACTGAACTGTTAGAATGAGTGTGTCCACATGGAGGTGGGCACACTGAACTGTTAGAAAGAGTATGTCCACATGGAAATGTGCACACTGAACTGTTAGAATGAGTGTGTCAACATGGAGGTGTGCACAATGAACTGTTAGAATGAGTGTGCCCACATGGAGGTGTGCACACTGAACTGTTAGAATGAGTGTGTCCACATGGAGGTGTGCACACTGAACTGTTAGAATGATTGTGTCCACATGGAGGTGTGCACACTGAACTGTTAGAATGACTGAGCCCACATGGAGGTGTGCACACTGAACTGTTAGAATGTGTCCACATGGAAGTGTGCACACTGAACTGTTAGAATGAGTGTGCCCACATGGAGGTGTTCAAACTGAACTGTTAGAATGAGTGTGTCCACATGGAGGTGTGCACACTGAACTGTTAGATTGAGTGTGCCCACATGGAGGTGTGCACACTGAACTGTTAGAATGAGTGTGCCCACATGGAGGTGTGCAAACTGAACTGTTAGAATGAGTGTGCCCACATGGAGTTGTGCACACTGAACTGTTAGAATGAGTGTGTCCACATGGAGGTGTGCACACTGAACTGTTAGAATGATTGTGTCCACATGGAGGTGTGCACACTGAACTGTTAGAATGACTGCGTCCACATGGAGGAGTGCACACTGAACTGTTAGAATGAGTGTGTCCACATGGAAGTGTGCACACTGAACTGTTAGAATGAGTGTGCCCACATCGAGGTGTGCAAACTGAACTGTTAGAATGAGTGTGTCCACATGGAGGTGTGCACACTGAACTGTTAGAATGAATGTATCCCTGTGGAGGTGTGCACACTGAACTGTTAGATTGAGTGTGCCCACATGGAGGTGTGCACACTGAACTGTTAGAATGAGTGTGTCCACATGGAGGTGTGCACACTGAACTGTTAGAATGAGTGTGTCCCTGTGGAGGTGTGCACCCTGAACTGTTAGAATGAGTGTGTCCACATGGAGGTGTGGACACTGAACTGTTAGAATGAGTGTGTCTACATGGAGGTGTGCACACTGAACTGTTAGAATAAGTGTGCCCACATGGAGGTGTGCACACTGAACTGTTAGAATGAGTATGTCCACATGGAGGTTTGCACACTGAACTGTTAGAATGAGTGTGTCCACATGGAGGTGTGCACACTGAACTGTTAGAATGAGTGTGTCCACATGGAGGTGTGCACACTGAACTGTTAGAATATGTCCACATGGTGGTGTGCACACTCTATTGTTAGAATGAGTGTATCCACATGGAGGTGTGCACACTGAACTTTTAGAATGAGTGTGCCCACATGGAGGTGTGCACACTGAACTGTTAGAATATGTCCACATGGTGGTGTGCACACTGTATTGTTAGAATGAGTGTGCCCACATGGAGGTGTGCACACTGAACTGTTAGAATGAGTGTGTCCACATGGAGGTGTGCACACTGTATTGTTAGAATGAGTGTGTCCACATGGTGGTGTGCACACTGAACTGTTAGAATGAGTGTGTCCACATGGAGGTGTGCACACTGAACTGTTAGAATGAGTGTATCCCTGTGGAGGTGTGCACACTGAACTTTTAGAATGAGTGTGCCCACATGGAGTTGTGCACACTGAACTGTTAGAATGATTGTGTCCACATGGAGGTGTGCACACTGAACTGTTAGAATGAGTGTGTCCACATGGAGGTGTGCACATTGAACTGTTAGAATGCGTGTGCCCACATGGAGGTTTGCACACTGTTCTGTTAGAATGAGTATGCCCACATGGAGGTGTGCACACTGAACTGTTAGAATGAGTGTGCCCAAATGGAGGTGTGCACACTGAACTGTTAGAATGAGTGTGCCCACATGGATGTGTGCACACTGAACTGTTAGAATGAGTGTGTCCACATGGAGGTGTGCACACTGAACTGTTAGAATGAGTGTACCCACATGGAGGTGTGGACACTGAACTGTTAGAATGAGTGTGTCCACATGGAGGTGTGCACACTGACCTGTTAGAATGAGTGTGTCCACATGGAGGTGTGCACACTGAACTGTTAGAATGATTGTGTCCACATGGAGGTGTGCACACTGAACTGTTAGAATGAGTATGTCCACATGGAGGTGTGCACACTGAACTGTTAGAATGAGTGTGTCCACATGGAGGTGTGCACACTTAACTGTTAAAATGAGTGTGTCCACATGGAGGTGTGCACACTGAACTGTTAGAATGACTGAGCCCACATGGAGGTGTGCACACCAAACTGTTAGAATGAGTGTGTCCCCATGGAGGTGTGCACACTGAACTTTTAGAATGAGTGTGCCCACATGGAGGTGTGCACACTGAACTGTTAGAATATGTCCACATGGTGGTGTGCACACTGTATTGTTAGAATGAGTGTATCCACATGGAGGTGTGCACACTGAACTGTTAGAATGAGTGTGTCCACATGGAGGTGTGCACACTGAACTGTTAGAATGATTGTGTCCACATGGAGTGTGCACACTGAACTGTTAGAATGAGTGTGTCCACATTGAGGTGTGCACAATGAACTGTTAGAATATGTCCACATGGAGGTGTGCACACTGTATTGTTAGAATGAGTGTGTCCACATGGAGGTGTGCACACTGAACTGTTAGACTGAGTGTGTCCACATAGAGGTGTGCACACTGAACTGTTAGAATGAGTGTGTCCACATGGATGTGTGCACACTGAACTGTTAGAATGAGTGTGTCCACATGGAGGTGTGCACACTGAACTGTTAGAATGAGTGTGTCAACATGGAGGTGTGCACAATGAACTGTTAGAATGAGTGTGCCCACATGGAGTTTTGCACACTGAACTGTTAGAATGAGTGTGTCCACATGGAGGTGTGCACACTGAACTGTTAGAATGATTGTGTCCACATGGTGGTGTGCACACTGAACTGTTAGAATGACTGCGTCCACATGGAGGTGTGCACACTGAACTGTTAGAATGTGTCCACATGGAAGTGTGCACACTGAACTGTTAGAATGAGTGTGCCCACATGGAGGTGTGCACACTGAACTGTTAGAATGAGTGTGTCCACATGGAGGTGTGCACACTGAACTGTTAGAATGAGTGTATCCCTGTGGAGGTGTGCACACTGAACTGTTAGATTGAGTGTGCCCACATGGAGGTGTGCACACTGAACTGTTAGAATGAGTGTGTCCACATGGAGGTGTGCACACTGAACTGTTAGAATGAGTGTGTCCACATGGAGGTGTGCACTCTGAATTGTTAGAATGAGTGTGTCCACATGGAGATGTGCACACTGAACTGTTAGAATGAGTGTGTCCCTGTGGAGGTGTGCACACTGAACTGTTAGAATGATTGTGTCCACATGGAGGTGTGCACACTGAACTGTTAGAATGAGTGTGTCTACATGGAGGTGTGCACACTGAACTGTTAGAATGAGTGTGTCCACATGGAGGTGGGCACTCTGAACTGTTAGAATGAGTGTGTCCACATGGAAATGTGCACACTGAACTGTTAGAATGAGTGTGCCCACATGGAGGTGTGCACACTGAACTGTTAGAATGAGTGTGTCCACATGGAGGTGTGCACACTGAACTGTTAGAATGAGTGTGTCCCTGTGGAGGTGTGCACACTGAACTGTTAGAATGAGTGTGTCCACATGGAGGTGTGCACACTGAACGGTTAGAATGAGTGTGCCCACATGGTGGTGTGCACACTGTTCTTTTAGAATGAGTATGCCCACATGGAGGTGTGCACACTGAACTGTTAGAATGAGTGTGCCCTATGGAGGTGTGCACACTGAACTGTTAGAATGAGTATGTCCACATGGAGGTGTGCACACTGAACTGTTAGAATGAGTGTGTCCACATGGAGGTGTGCACACTGAACTGTTAGAATGAGTGTGTCCACATGGAGGTGTGCACACAGAACTGTTAGAATGACTGAGCCCACATGGAGGTGTGCACACTGAACTGTTAGAATGAGTGTGTCCACATGGAGGTGTGCACACTGAACTGTTAGAATGAGTGTGTCCCTGTGGAGGTGTGCACACTGAACTGTTAGAATGAGTGTGTCCACATGGAGGTGTGCACACTGAACGGTTAGAATGAGTGAGCCCACATGGTGGTGTGCACACTGTTCTTTTAGAATGAGTATGCCCACATGGAGGTGTGCACACTGAACTGTTAGAATGAGTGTGCCCACATGGAGGTGTGCGCACTGAACTGTTAGAATGAGTATATCCACATGGAGGTGTGCACACTGAAATGTTAGAATGAGTGTGTCCACATGGAGGTGTGCACACTGAACTGTTAGAATGAGTGTGTCCACATGGAGGTGTGCACACAGAACTGTTAGAATGACTGAGCCCACATGGAGGTGTGCACACTTAACTGTTAGAATGAGTGTGTCCACATGGAGGTGTGCACACTGACCTTTTAGAATGAGTGTGCCCACATGGAGTTGTGCACACTGAACTGTTAGAATATGTCCACATGGTGGTGTGCACACTGTATTGTTAGAATGAGTGTATCCACATGGAGGTGTGCACACTGAACTGTTAGAATGAGTGTGTCCACATGGAGGTGTGCACACTGACCTGTTAGAATGAGTGTGTCCACATGGAGGTGTGCACACTGAACTGTTAGAATGATTGTGTCCACATGGAGGTGTGCACACTGAACTGTTAGAATGAGTATGTCCACATGGAGGTGTGCAAACTGAACTGTTAGAATGAGTGTGTCCACATGGAGGTGTGCACACTGAACTGTTAGAATGAGTGTGTCCACATGGAGGTGTGCACACTGAACTGTTAGAATGACTGAGCCCACATGGAGGTGTGCACACCAAACTGTTAGAATGAGTGTGTCCACATGGAGGTGTGCACACTGAACTTTTAGAATAAGTGTGTCCACATTGAGGTGTGCACACTGAACTGTTAGAATATGTCCACATGGAGGTGTGCACACTGTATTGTTAGAATGAGTGTGTCCACATGGAGGTGTGCACACTGAACTGTTAGAATGAGTGTGTCCACATAGAGGTGTGCACACTGAACTGTTAGAATGAGTGTGTCCACATGGATGTGTGCACACTGAACTGTTAGAATGAGTGTGTCCACATGGAGGTGTGCACACTGAACTGTTAGAATGAGTGTGTCAACATGGAGGTGTGCACAATGAACTGTTAGAATGAGTGTGCCCACATGGAGTTGTGCACACTGAACTGTTAGAATGAGTGTGTCCACATGGAGGTGTGCACACTGAACTGTTAGAATGATTGTGTCCACATGGTGGTGTGCACACTGAACTGTTAGAATGACTGCGTCCACATGGAGGTGTGCACACTGAACTGTTAGAATGTGTCCACATGGAAGTGTGCACACTGAACTGTTAGAATGATTGTGCCCACATGGAGGTGTGCAAACTGAACTGTTAGAATGAGTGTGTCCACATGGAGGTGTGCACACTGAACTGTTAGAATGAGTGTATCCCTGTGGAGGTGTGCACACTGAACTGTTAGATTGAGTGTGCCCACATGGATGTGTGCACACTGAACTGTTAGAATGAGTGTGTCCACATGGAGGTGTGCACACTGAAGTGTTAGAATGAGTGTGTCCACATGGAGGTGTGCACTCTGAATTGTTAGAATGAGTGTGTCCACATGGAGATTGCACACTGAACTGTTAGAATGAGTGTGTCCCTGTGGAGGTGTGCACACTGAACTGTTAGAATGAGTGTGTCCACATGGAGGTGTGCACACTGAACTGTTAGAATGAGTGTGTCCCTGTGGAGGTGTGCACACTGAACTGTTAGAATGAGTGTGTCCACATGGAGGTGTGCACACTGAACGGTTAGAATGAGTGTGCCCACATGGTGGTGTGCACACTGTTCTTTTAGAATGAGTATGCCCACATGGAGGTGTGCACACTGAACTGTTAGAATGAGTGTGCCCTATGGAGGTGTGCACACTGAACTGTTAGAATGAGTATGTCCACATGGAGGTGTGCACACTGAACTGTTAGAATGAGTGTGTCCATATGGAGGTGTGCACACTGAACTGTTAGAATGAGTGTGTCCACATGGAGGTGTGCACACAGAACTGTTAGAATGACTGAGCCCACATGGAGGTGTGCACACTGAACTGTTAGAATGAGTGTGTCCACATGGAGGTGTGCACACTGAACTGTTAGAATGAGTGTGTCCCTGTGGAGGTGTGCACACTGAACTGTTAGAATGAGTGTGTCCACATGGAGGTGTGCACACTGAACGGTTAGAATGAGTGAGCCCACATGGTGGTGTGCACACTGTTCTTTTAGAATGAGTATGCCCACATGGAGGTGTGCACACTGAACTGTTAGAATGAGTGTGCCCACATGGAGGTGTGCGCACTGAACTGTTAGAATGAGTATATCCACATGGAGGTGTGCACACTGAACTGTTAGAATGAGTGTGTCCACATGGAGGTGTGCACACTGAACTGTTAGAATGAGTGTGTCCACATGGAGGTGTGCACACAGAACTGTTAGAATTACTGAGCCCACATGGAGGTGTGCACACTTAACTGTTAGAATGAGTGTGTCCACATGGAGGTGTGCACACTGACCTTTTAGAATGAGTGTGCCCACATGGAGTTGTGCACACTGAACTGTTAGATTGAGTGTGTCCACATGGCGGTGTGCACACTGAACTGTTAGAATGAGTGTGTCCATATGGAAGTGTGCACACTGAACTGTTAGATTGAGTGTGTCCACATGGCGGTGTGCACACTGAACTGTTAGAATGAGTGTGTCCACATGGAAGTGTGCACACTGAACTGTTAGAATGAGTGTGCCCACATGGAGGTGTGCACACTGAACTGTTAGAATGAGTGTGTCCACATGGAGGTGTGCACACTGAACTGTTAGAATTAGTGTATCGCTGTGGAGATGTGCACACTGAACTGTTAGAATGAGTTGTCCACATGGAGGTGTGCACACTGAACAGTTAGAATATATCCACATGGAGGAGTGCACACTGTATTGTTAGAATGAGTGTGTCCACATGGAGGTGTGCACACTGAACTGTTAGAATGAGTGTGTCCACATGGAGGTGTGCACACTGAAATGTTAGAATGAGTGTGTCCACATGGAGGTGTGCACACTGAACTGTTAGAATATGTCCACATGGAGGTGTGCACACTGTATTGTTAGAATGAGTGTGTCCACATGGAGGTGTGCACACTGAACTGTTAGAATGAGTGTGTCCACATGGAGTGTGCACACTGAACTGTTAGAATGAGTGTGTCCACATGGAGGTGTGCACACTGAACTGTTAGAATGAGTGTGTCCACATGGAGGTGTGCACACTTAACTGTTAGAATGAGTGTGTCCACATGGAGGTGTGCACACTGAACTGTTAGAATGAGTGTGTCCACATGGAGGTTTGCACACTGAACTGTTAGAATGTGTCCACATGGAAGTGTGCTCACTGAAATGTTAGAATGAGTGTGCCCACATGGAGGTGTGCACACTGAACTGTTAGAATGAGTGTGTCCACATGGAGGTGTGCACACTGAACTGTTAGAATGAGTGTTTCCCTGTGGAGGTGTGCACACTGAATTGTTAGAATGAGTGAGTCCACATGGAGGTGTGCACACTGAACTGCTAGAATGAGTGTGTCCACATGGAGGTGTGCACACTGAACTGTTAGAATGAGTGTGCCCACATGGAGTTGTGCACACTGAACTGTTAGAATGAGTTGTCCACATAGAGGTGTGCACACTGAACTGTTAGAATGAGTGTATCCCTGTGGAAGTGTGAACACTGAACTGTTAGAATGAGTGTGCCCACATGTAGGTGTGCACACTGAACTGTTAGAATGAGTGTGTCCACATGGAGGTGTGCAAACTGAACTGTTAGAATGAGTGTGTCCACATGGAGGTGTGCACATTGAACTGTTAGAATGAGTGTGCCCACATGGAGGTGTGCACACTGTTCTGTTAGAATGAGTATGCCCACATGGAGGTGTGCACACTGAACTGTTAGAATGAGTGTGTCCACATGGAAATGTGCACACTGAACTGTTAGAATGAGTGTGCCCACATGGAGGCTTGCACACTGAACTGTTAGAATGAGTGTGTCCACATGGAGGTGTGCACACTGAACTGTTAGAATGAGTGTGTCCACATGTAGGTGTACACACTGAACTGTTAGAATGAGTGTGTCCACATGGAGGTGTGCACACAGAACTGTTAGAATGACTGAGCCCACATGGAGGTGTGCACACTTAACTGTTAGAATGAGTGTGTCCACATGGAGGTGTGCACACTGACCTTTTAGAATGAGTGTGCCCACATGGAGTTGTGCACAATGAACTGTTAGAATATGTCCACATGGTGGTGTGCACACTGTATTTTTAGAATGAGTGTATCCACATGGAGGTGTGTACACTGAACTGTTAGAATGACTGCGTCCACATGGAGGTGTGCACACTGAACTGTTAGAATGAGTGTGTCCACATGGAGGTGTGCACACTGAACTGTTAGAATGAGTGTGTCCACATGGAGGTGTGCACACTGAACTGTTAGAATGAGTGTGTCCACAAGGAGGTGTCCACACTGAACTGTTAGAATGAGTGTGTCCACATGGAAGTGTGCACACTGAACTGTTAGAATGAGTGTGCCCACATGGAGGTGTGCAAACTGAACTGTTAGAATGAGTGTGTCCACATGGAGGTGTGCACACTGAACTGTTAGAATGAGTGTATCCCTGTGGAGGTGTGCACACTGAACTGTTAGATTGGGTGTGCCCACATGGAGGTGTGCACACTGAACTGTTAGAATGAGTATGTCCACATGGAGGTGTGCACACTGAACTGTTAGAATGAGTGTGTCCCTGTGGAGGTGTGCACAATGAACTGTTAGAATGGGTGTGTCCACATGGAGGTGTGCACACTGAACTGTTAGAATGAGTGTGTCTACATGGAGGTGTGCACACTGAACTGTTAGAATGAGTGTGTCCACATGGAGGTGGGCACACTGAACTGTTAGAAAGAGTATGTCCACATGGAAATGTGCACACTGAACTGTTAGAATGAGTGTGTCAACATGGAGGTGTGCACAATGAACTGTTAGAATGAGTGTGCCCACATGGAGGTGTGCACACTGAACTGTTAGAATGAGTGTGTCCACATGGAGGTGTGCACACTGAACTGTTAGAATGATTGTGTCCACATGGAGGTGTGCACACTGAACTGTTAGAATGACTGAGCCCACATGGAGGTGTGCACACTGAACTGTTAGAATGTGTCCACATGGAAGTGTGCACACTGAACTGTTAGAATGAGTGTGCCCACATGGAGGTGTGCAAACTGAACTGTTAGAATGAGTGTGTCCACATGGAGGTGTGCACACTGAACTGTTAGATTGAGTGTGCCCACATGGAGGTGTGCACACTGAACTGTTAGAATGAGTGTGTCCACATGGAGGTGTGCACACTGAACTGTTAGAATGAGTGTGTCCCTGTGGAGGTGTGCACCCTGAACTGTTAGAATGAGTGTGTCCACATGGAGGTGTGCACACTGAACTGTTAGAATGAGTGTGTCTACATGGAGGTGTGCACACTGAACTGTTAGAATGAGTGTGCCCACATGGAGGTGTGCACACTGAACTGTTAGAATGAGTGTGCCCACATGGAGGTGTGCACACTGAACTGTTAGAATGAGTGTGTCCACATGGAGGTGTGCACACTGAACTGTTAGAATGAGTGTGTCCCTGTGGAGGTGTGCACACCGAACTGTTAGAATGCGAGTGTCCACATGGAAGTGTGCACACTGAATGGTTAGAATGAGTGTGCCCACATGGTGGTGTGCACACTGTTCTTTTAGAATGAGTATGCCCACATGGAGGTGTGCACACTGAACTGTTAGAATGAATGTGCCCACGTGGAGGTGTGCACACTGAACTGTTAGAATGAGTATGTCCACATGGAGGTGTGCACACTGAACTGTTAGAATGAGTGTGCCCACATGGTGGTGTGCACACTGTATTGTTAGAATGAGTGTGCCCACATGGAGGTGTGCACACTATATTGTTAGAATGAGTGTGTCCACATGGAGCTGTGCACACTGAACTGTTAGAATGAGTGTGTCCACATGGAGGTGTGCACACTGAACTGTTAGAATGAGTGTATCCCTGTGGAGGTGTGCACACTGAACTGTTAGATTGAGTGTGCCCTCATGGAGGTGTGCACACTGAACTGTTAGAATGAGTGTGTCCACATGGAGGTGTGCACACTGAACTTTTAGAATGAGTGTTTCCCTGTGGAGGTGTGCACACTGAACTGTTAGAATGAGTGAGTCCACATGGAGGTGTGCACTCTGAACTGTTAGAATGAGTGTGTCCACATGGAGGTGTGCACACTGAACTTTTAGAATGAGTGTGCCCACATGGAGTTGTGCACACTGAACTGTTAGAATGAGTGTGTCCACATGGAGGTGTGTACACTGAACTCTTAGAATGAGTGTATCCCTGTGGAGGTGTGAACACTGAACTGTTAGAATGAGTGTGCCCACATGGAGGTGTGCACACTGAACTGTTAGAATGAGTGTGTCCACATGGAGGTGTGCACACTGAACTGTTAGAATGAGTGTGTCCACATGGAGGTGTGCACATTGAACTGTTAGAATGAGTGTGCCCACATGGAGGTTTGCACACTGTTCTGTTAGAATGAGTATGCCCACATGGAGGTGTGCACACTGAACTGTTAGAAAGAGTGTGCCCAAATGGAGGTGTGCACACTGAACTGTTAGAATGAGTGTGCCCACATGGATGTGTGCACACTGAACTGTTAGAATGAGTGTGTCCACATGGAGGTGTGCACACTGAACTGTTAGAATGAGTGTGCCCACATGGAGGTGTGGACACTGAACTGTTAGAATGAGTGTATCCACATGGAGGTGTGCACACTGACCTGTTAGAATGAGTGTGTCCACATAGAGGTGTGCACACTGAACTGTTAGAATGATTGTGTCCACATGGAGGTGTGCACACTGAACTGTTAGAATGAGTATGTCCACATGGAGGTGTGCAAACTGAACTGTTAGAATGAGTGTGTCCACATGGAGGTGTGCACACTGAACTGTTAGAATGAGTGTGTCCACATGGAGGTGTGCACACTGAACTGTTAGAATGAGTGTGTCCACATGGAGGTTTGCACACTGAACTGTTAGAATGTGTCCACATGGAAGTGTGCTCACTGAAATGTTAGAATGAGTGTGCCCACATGGAGGTGTGCACACTGAAATGTTAGAATGAGTGTGTCCACATGGAGGTGTGCTCACTGAACTGTTAGAATGAGTGTTTCCCTGTGGAGGTGTGCACACTGAACTGTTAGAATGAGTGAGTCCACATGGAGGTGTGCACACTGAACTGCTAGAATGAGTGTGTCCACATGGAGGTGTGCACACTGAACTGTTAGAATGAGTGTGCCCACATGGAGTTGTGCACAATGAACTGTTAGAATGAGTTGTCCACATGGAGGTGTGCACACTGAACTGTTAGAATGAGTGTATCCCTGTGGAGGTGTGAACACTGAACTGTTAGAATGAGTGTGCCCACATGTAGGTGTGCACACTGAACTGTTAGAATGAGTGTGTCCACATGGAGGTGTGCAAACTGAACTGTTAGAATGAGTGTGTCCACATGGAGGTGTGCACATTGAACTGTTAGAATGAGTGTGCCCACATGGAGGTGTGCACACTGTTCTGTTAGAATGAGTATGCCCACATGGAGGTGTGCACACTGAACTGTTAGAATGAGTGTGTCCACATGGAGGTGTGCACACTGAACTGTTAGAATGAGTGTGTCCCTGTGGAGGTGTGCACACTGAACTGTTAGAATGAGTGTGTCCACATGGAGGTGTGCACACTGAACGGTTAGAATGAGTGAGGCCACATGGTGGTGTGCACACTGTTCTTTTAGAATGAGTATGCCCACATGGAGGTGTGCACACTGAACTGTTAGAATGAGTGTGCCCACATGGAGGTGTGCACACTGAACTGTTAGAATGAGTATGTCCACATGGAGGTGTGCACACTGAACTGTTAGAATGAGTGTGTCCACATGGAGGTGTACACACTGAACTGTTAGAATGAGTGTGTCCACATGGAGGTGTGCACACAGAACTGTTAGAATGACTGAGCCCACATGGAGGTGTGCACACTGAACTGTTAGAATGTGTCCACATGGAAGTGTGCACACTGAACTGTTAGAATGAGTGTGCCCACATGGAGGTGTGCAAACTGAACTGTTAGAATGAGTGTGTCCACATGGAGGTGTGCACACTGAACTGTTAGAATGAGTGTATCCCTGTGGAGGTGTGCACACTGAACTGTTAGATTGAGTGTGCCCACATGGAGGTGTGCACACTGAACTGTTAGAATGAGTGTGTCCCTGTGGAGGTGTGCACACCGAACTGTTAGAATGCGTGTGTCCACATGGAAGTGGGCACACTGAACGGTTAGAATGAGTGTGCCCACATGGTGGTGTGCACACTGTTCTTTTAGAATGATTATGCCCACATGGAGGTGTGCACACTGAACTGTTAGAATGAATGTGCCCACATGGAGGTGTGCACACTGAACTGTTAGAATGAGTATGTCCACATGGAGGTGTGCACACTGAACTGTTAGAATGAGTGTGCCCACATGGTGGTGTGCACACTGTATTGTTAGAATGAGTGTGCCCACATGGAGGTGTGCACACTGAACTGTTAGAATGAGTGTGTCCACATGGAGGTGAGCACACTGTATTGTTAGAATGAGTGTGTCCACATGGAGCTGTGCACACTGAACTGTTAGAATGAGTGTGTCCACATGGAGGTGTGCACACTGAACTGTTAGAATGAGTGTATCCCTGTGGAGGTGTGCACACTGAACTGTTAGATTGAGTGTGCCCTCATGGAGGTGTGCACACTGAACTGTTAGAATGAGTGTGTCCACATGGAGGTGTGCACACTGAACTTTTAGAATGAGTGTTTCCCTGTGGAGGTGTGCACACTGAACTGTTAGAATGAGTGAGTCCACATGGAGGTGTGCACACTGAACTGTTAGAATGAGTGTGTCCACATGGAGGTGTGCACACTGAACTTTTAGAATGAGTGTGCCCACATGGAGTTGTGCACACTGAACTGTTAGAATGAGTGTGTCCACATGGAGGTGTGTACATTGAACTCTTAGAATGAGTGTATCCCTGTGGAGGTGTGAACACTGAACTGTTAGAATGAGTGTGCCCACATGGAGGTGTGCACACTGAACTGTTAGAATGAGTGTGTCCACATGGAGTTGTGCACACTGAACTGTTAGAATGAGTGTGTCCACATGGAGGTGTGCACATTGAACTGTTAGAATGAGTGTGCCCACATGGAGGTTTGCACACTGTTCTGTTAGAATGAGTATGCCCACATGGAGGTGTGCACACTGAACTGTTAGAATGAGTGTGCCCAAATGGAGGTGTGCACACTGAACTGTTAGAATGAGTGTGCCCACATGGATGTGTGAACACTGAACTGTTAGAATGAGTGTGTCCACATGGAGGTGTGCACACTGAACTGTTAGAATGAGTGTGCCCACATGGAGGTGTGCACACTGAACTGTTAGAATGAGTGTGTCCACATGGAGGTGTGCACACTGACCTGTTAGAATGAGTGTGTCCACATGGAGGTGTGCACACTGAACTGTTAGAATGATTGTGTCCACATGGAGGTGTGCACACTGAACTGTTAGAATGAGTATGTCCACATGGAGGTGTGCAAACTGAACTGTTAGAATGAGTGTGTCCACATGGAGGTGTGCACACTGAACTGTTAGAATGAGTGTGTCCACATGGAGGTGTGCACACTGAACTGTTAGAATGACTGAGCCCACATGGAGGTGTGCACACCAAACTGTTAGAATGAGTGTGTCCACATGGAGTTGTGCACACTGAACTGTTAGAATGAGTGTGTCCACATGGAGGTGTGCACATTGAACTGTTAGAATGAGTGTGCCCACATGGAGGTTTGCACACTGTTCTGTTAGAATGAGTATGCCCACATGGAGGTGTGCACACTGAACTGTTAGAATGAGTGTGCCCAAATGGAGGTGTGCACACTGAACTGTTAGAATGAGTGTGCCCACATGGATGTGTGAACACTGAACTGTTAGAATGAGTGTGTCCACATGGAGGTGTGCACACTGAACTGTTAGAATGAGTGTGCCCACATGGAGGGGTGCACACTGAACTGTTAGAATGAGTGTGTCCACATGGAGGTGTGCACACTGACCTGTTAGAATGAGTGTGTCCACATGGAGGTGTGCACACTGAACTGTTAGAATGATTGTGTCCACATGGAGGTGTGCACACTGAACTGTTAGAATGAGTATGTCCACATGGAGGTGTGCAAACTGAACTGTTAGAATGAGTGTGTCCACATGGAGGTGTGCACACTGAACTGTTAGAATGAGTGTGTCCACATGGAGGTGTGCACAGTGAACTGTTAGAATGACTGAGCCCACATGGAGGTGTGCACACCAAACTGTTAGAATGAGTGTGTCCACATGGAGGTGTGCACACTGAACTTTTAGAATGAGTGTGCCCACATTGAGGTGTGCACACTGAACTGTTAGAATATGTCCACATGGTGGTGTGCACACTGTATTGTTAGAATGAGTGTATCCACATGTAGGTGTGCACACTGAACTGTTAGAATGAGTGTGTCCACATGGAGGTGTGTACACTGAACTGTTAGATTGAGTGTGTCCACATGGAGGTGTGCACACTGAACTGTTAGAATGAGTGTGTCCACATGGAGGTGTGCACACTGAACTGTTAGAATTAGTGTATCCCTGTGGAGATTTGCACACTGAACTGTTAGAATGAGTGTGTCCACATGGAGGTGTGCACACTGAACTGTTAGAATATGTCCACATGGAGGTGTGCACACTGTATTGTTAGAATGAGTGTGTCCACATGGAGGTGTGCACACTGAACTGTTAGAATGAGTGTGTCCACATGGAGGTGTGCACACTGAACTGTTAGATTGTGTGTGTCCACATGGTGGTGTGCACACTGAAATGTTAGAATATGTCCACATGGAGGTGTGCACACTGTATTGTTAGAATGAGTGTGTCCACATGGAGGTGTGCACACTGAACTGTTAGAATGAGTGTGTCCACATTGAGGAGTGCACACTGAACTGTTAGAATATGTCCACATGGAGGTGTGCACACTGTATTGTTAGAATGAGTGTGTCCACATGGAGGTGTGCACACTGAACTGTTAGAATGAGTGTGTCCACATAGAGGTGTGCACACTGAACTGTTAGAATGAGTGTGTCCACATGGATGTGTGCACACTGAACTGTTAGAATAAGTGTGTCCACATGGAGGTGTGCACACTGAACTGTTAGAATGAGTGTGTCAACATGGAGGTGTGCACAATGAACTGTTAGAATGAGTGTGCCCACATGGAGTTGTGCACACTGAACTGTTAGAATGAGTGTGTCCACATGGAGGTGTGCACACTGAACTGTTAGAATGATTGTGTCCACATGGAGGTGTGCACACTGAACTGTTAGAATGACTGCGTCCACATGGAGGTGTGCACACTGAACTGTTAGAATGTGTCCACATGGAAGTGTGCACACTGAACTGTTAGAATGAGTGTGCCCACATGGAGGTGTGCACACTAAACTGTTAGAATGAGTGTGTCCACATGGAGGTGTGCACACTGAACTGTTAGAATGAGTGTGTCCACATGGAGGTGTGCACACTGAACTGTTAGAATGAGTGTGTCCATATGGAGTGTGCACACTGAACTGTTAGAATGAGTGTGTCCACATGGAGGTGTGCACACTGAACTGTTAGAATGAGTGTGTCCACATGGAGTTGTGCACACTTAACTGTTAGAATGAGTGTGTCCACATGGAGGTGTGCACACTGAACTGTTAGAATGAGTGTGTCCACATGGAGGTTTGCACACTGAACTGTTAGAATGTGTCCACATTTAAGTGTGCTCACTGAACTGTTAGAATGAGTGTGCCCACATGGAGGTGTGCACACTGAAATGTTAGAATGAGTCTGTCCACATGGAGGTGTGCACACTGAACTGTTAGAATGAGTGTATCCCTGTGGAGGTGTGCACACTGAACTGTTAGATTGAGTGTGCCCACATGGAGGTGTGCACACTGAACTGTTAGAATGAGTGTGTCCACATGGAGGTGTGCACACTGAACTTTTAGAATGATTGTTTCCCTGTGGAGGTGTGCACACTGAACTGTTAGAATGAGTGAGTCCACATGGAGGTGTGCACACTGAACTGTTAGAATGAGTGTGTCCACATGGAGGTGTGCACACTGAACTGTTAGAATGAGTGTGCACACATGGAGTTGTGCACACTGAACTGTTAGAATGAGTGTGTCCACATAGAGGTGTGCACACTGAACTGTTAGAATGAGTGTATCCCTGTGGAGGTGTGAACACTGAACTGTTAGAATGAGTGTGCCCACATGGAGGTGTGCACACTGAACTGTTAGAATGAGTGTGTCCACATGGAGGTGTGCACATTGAACTGTTAGAATGAGTGTGCCCACATGGAGTTGTGCACACTGAACTGTTAGAATGAGTGTGCCCACATGGATGTGTGCACACTGAACTGTTAGAATGAGTGTGTCCACATGGAGTTGTGCACACTGAACTGTTAGAATGAGTGTGCCCACATGGAGGTGTGGACACTGAACTGTTAGAATGAGTGTGTCCACATGGAGGTGTGCAAACTGAACTGTTAGAATGAGTGTGTCCACATGGAGGTATGCACACTGAACTGTTAGAATGATTGTGTCCACATGGAGGTGTGCACACTGAACTGTTAAAATGTCTGTGCCCACATGGAGGTGTCCACACTGAACTGTTAGAATGAGTGTGTCCACATGGAGGTGTGCACACTGAACTGATAGAATGAGTGTGTCCACATGGAGGTGTAAACAATGAAATGTTAGAATGAGTGTGTCCACATGGAGGTGTGCACACAGAACTGTTAGAGTGAGTGTGTCAACATGGAGGTGTGCACACTGAACTGTTAGAATGACTGTGACCACATGGAGGTGTGCACACTGAACTGTTAGAATGAGTGTGTCCACATGGAGGTGTGCACACTGAACTGTTAGAATGAGTGTGCCCACATGGATTTGTGCACACTGAACTGTTAGAATGAGTGTGTCCACATGGAGGTGTGCACACTGAACTGTTAGAATGAATGTATCCCTGTGGAGGTGTGCACACTGAACTGTTAGATTGAGTGTGCCCACATAAAAGTGTGCACACTGGACTGTTAGAATGAGTGTGTCCACATGGAGGTGTGCACACTGAACTTTTAGAATGAGTGTTTCCCTGTGGTGGTGTGCACACTGAACTGTTAGAATGAGTGAGTCCACATGGAGGTGTGCACACTGAACTGTTAGAATGAAAGTGTCCACATGGAGTTGTGCACACTGAACTGTTAGAATGAGTGTGCCCACATGGAGTTGTGCACACTGAACTGTTAGAATGAGTGTGTCCACATAGATGTGTGCACACTGAACTGTTAGAATGAGTGTATCCCTGTGGAGGTGTGAACACTGACCTGTTAGAATGAGTGTGCCCACATGGAGGTGTGCACACTGAACTGTTAGAATGAGTGTGTCCACATGGAGGTGTGCAAACTGAACTGTTAGAATGAGTGTGTCCACATGGAGGTGTGCACATTGACCTGTTAGAATGAGTGTGCCCACATGGATGTGTGCACACTGTTCTGTTAGAATGAGTATGCCCACATGGAGGTGTGCACACTGAACTGTTAGAATGAGTGTGCCCAAATGGAGGTGTGCACACTGAACTGTTAGAATGAGTGTGCCCACATGGATGTGTGCACACTGAACTGTTAGAATGAGTGTGTCCACATGGAGGTGTGCACACTGAACTGTTAGAATGAGTGTGTCCACATGGAGGTGTGCACAAAAAACTGTTAGAATGATTGTGTCCACATGAAGGTGTGCACACTGAACTGTTAAAATGTCTGTGCCCACATGGAGGTGTCCACACTGAACTGTTAGAATGAGTGTGTCCACATGGATGTGTGCACACTGATCTGACAGAATGAGTGTGTCCACATGGAGGTGTGCACACTGAACTTTTAGAATGAGTGTGTCCACATGGAGGTGTGCACCCAGAAATGTTAGAATGAGTGTGTCAACATCGAGGTGTGCACACTGAACTGTTAGAATGACTGTGCCCACATGGAGGTGTGCACACTGAACTGTTAGAATGAGTGTGCCCACATGGAGGTGTGCACACTGAACTGTTAGAATGAGTGTGTCCACATGGAGGTGTGCACACTGAACTGTTAGAATGAGTTTATCCCTGTGGAGGTGTGCACACTGAACTGTTAGAATGAGTGTGTCCACATGGAGGTGTGCACACTGAACGGTTAGAATGAGTGTGCCCACATGGAGGTGTGCACACTGTTCTGTTAGAATGAGTATGCCCACATGGAGGTGTGCACACTGAACTGTTAGAATGAGTGTGCCCACATGGAGGTGTGCACACTGAACTGTTAGAATGAGTATGTCCACATGGAGGTGTGCACACTGAACTGTTAGAATGAGTGCGTCCACATGAAGGTGTGCACACAGAACTGTTAGAATGAGTGTGTCCACATGGAGGTGAGCACACTGAACTGTTAGAATGAGTGTGTCCACATGGAGGTGGGCACACTGAACTGTTAGAATGAGTGTGTCCCTGTGGAGGTGTGCACACTGAACTGTTAGAATGAGTGTGTACACCTGGAGGTGTGCAAACTGAATTGTTAGAATGAGTGTGCCCACATGGAGGTGTGCACACCGAACTGTTAGAATATGTCCAAATGGAGGTGTGCACACTGTATTGTTAGAATGAGTGTGCCACATGGAGGTGTGCACAATGAACTGTTAGAATGAGTGTGTTCACACGGAGGTGTGCACACTGAACTGTTAGAATGAGTGTGTCCACATGGAGGTGTGCACACTGAACTGTTAGAATGAGTGTGTCCACATAGAGGTGTGCACACTGAACTGTTAGAATGAGTGTGCCCACATGGAGGTGTGCACACTGAACTGTTAGAATATGTCCACATGGAGGTGTGCACACTGTATTGTTAGAATGAGTGTGTCCACATGGAGGTGTGCACACTGAACTGTTAGAATGAGTGTGTCCACATGGAGGTGTGCACACTGAACTGTTAGAATGAGTGTGTCCACATGGAGGTGGGCACACTGAACTGTTAGAATGAGTGTGTACACATGGAAGTGTGCACACTGAACTGTTAGAATGAGTGTGCCCACATGGAGGTCTGCACACTGAACTGTTAGAATGAGTTTATCCTTGTGGAGGTGTGCACACTGAACTGTTAGAATGTGTGTGTCCACATGGAGGTGTGCAAACTGACCTGTTAGAATGAGTATGCCCACATGGAGGTGTGCACACTGAACTATTAGAATGAGTGTGCCCACATGGAGGTGTGCACACTGAACTGTTAGAATGAGTATGTCCACATGGAGGTGTGCACACTGAACTGTTAGAATGAGTGTGTCCACATGGAGGTGTGCACACTGAACTGTTAGATTGAGTGTGTCCACATGGAAGTGTTCACACTGAACTGTTAGAATGAATGTGCCCAAATGGAGGTGTGCACACTGAACTGTTAGAATGAGTGTGTCCACAAGGAGGTGTGCACACTGAACTGTTAGAATGAGTGTGTCCACATGGAGGTGTGCACACTGAACTGTTAGAATGAGTGTGTCCCTGTGGAGGTGTGCACACTGAACTGTTAGAATGAGTGTGTCCACATGGAGGTGTGCACACTGAACTGTTAGAATGAGTGTGCCCACATGGAGGTGTGCACACTGAACTGTTAGAATGTGTCCACATGGAGGTGTGCACAGTGAACTGTTAGAATGAGTGTGTCCACATGGAGGTGTGCACACAGAACTGTTATAATGAGTTTGTCCACATGGAGGTGTGCACACTGAACTGTTAGAATGAGTGTATCCACATGGAGGTGTGCACACTGAACTGTTAGAATGAGTGTGTCCACATGGAGGTGTGCACACTGAACTGTTAGAATGAGTGTGCCCACATGGAGTTGTGCACACTGAACTGTTAGAATGTCTGTGTCCACATGGAGGTGTGCACACTGAACTGTTAGAATGAGTGTGTCCACATGGAGGTGTGCACACTGAACTTTTAGAATGAGTGTGCTCACATGGAGGTGTGCACACTGAACTTTTAGAATATGTCCACATAGAGGTGAGCACACTGAACTGTTAGAATGAGTGTGTCCCTGTGGAGGTGTGCACACTGAACTGTTAGAATGAGTGTGTCCACATGGAGGTGTGCACAATGAACTGTTAGAATGAGTGTGTCCACATGGAGGTGTGCACACTGAACTGTTAGAATGAGTGTGTCCACATGGAGTTGTGCACACTGAACTGTTAGAATGAGTGTGTCCACATGGAGTTGTGCACACTGAACTGTTAGAATGACTGTGCCCACATGGAGGTGTGCACACTGTTCTGTTAGAATGAGTATGCCCACATGGAGGTGTGCACACTGAACTGTTAGAATGAGTGTGCCCACATGGAGGTGTGCACACTGAACTGTTAGAATGAGTGTGTCCACATGGAGGTGTGCACACTGAACTGTTAGAATGTGTCGACATGGAGGTGTGCACACTGAATTGTTAGAATGATTGTGTCCACATGGAGGTGTGCACACTGAACTCTTAAAATGTCTGTGCCCACATGGAGGTGTCCACACTGTACTGTTAGAATGAGTGTGTCCACATGGAGGTGTGCACACCGAAGTGTTAGAATTTGTCCACATGGAGGTGTGCACACTGAACTGTTAGAATTAGTGTATCCCTGTGGAGATGTGCACACTGAACTGTTAGAATGAGTGTGTCCACATGGAGGTGTGCACACTGAACTGTTAGAATGAGTGTGTCCACATGGAGGTGTGCACACTAAACTGTTAGAATGAGTGTGTCCAGATGGAGGTGGGCACACTGAACAGTTAGAATGAGTGTGTCCACATGGAAGTGTGCACACTGAACTGTTAGAATGTGCCCACATGGACGTGTGCACACTGAACTGATAGAATGAGTGTGTCCACATGGAGGTGTGAACACAGAACTGTTAGAATGAGTTTATCCCTGTGGAGGTGTGCACACTGAACTGTTAGAATGAGTGTGTCCACAAGGTGTGCACACTGAACAGTTAGAATGAGAATGCCCACATGGAGGTGTGCACACTGTTCTGTTAGAATGAGTATGCCCACATGGAGGTGTGCACACTGAACTGTTAGAATGAGTGTGCCTACATGGAGGTGTGCACACTGAACTGTTAGAATGAGTATGTCCACATGGAGGTGTGCACACTGAACTGTTAGAATGAGTGTGTCCACATGGAGGTGTGCACTCTGAACTGTTAGATTGAGTGTGTCCACATGGAGGTGTGCACACTGAACTATTAGAATGAGTGTGTCCCTGTGGAGGTGTGCACAATGAACTGTTAGAATGAGTGTGCCCTCATGGAGGTGTGCACACTGAACTGTTAGAATGAGTTTGCCCACATGGAGATGTGCACACTGAACTGTTAGAATGTGTCCACATTGAGGTGTGCACACTGAACTGTTAGAATGATTGTTTCCACATGGAGGTGTGCACACAGAACTGTTATAATGAGTGTGTCCACATGGAGTTGTGCACACTGAACTGTTAGAATGAGTGTGTCCACAAGGAGGTGTGCACACTGAACTGTTAGAATGAGTGTGTCCACATGGAGGTGTGCACATTGAACTGTTAGAATGAGTGTGCCCACATGGAGTTGTGCACACTGAACTGTTAGAATGACTGTGTCCATAAGGAGGTATGCACACTGAACTGTTAGAATGAGTGTGTCCACATGGAGGTGTGCACATTGAACTGTTAGAATGACTGTGTCCACATGGAGGTGTGCACACTGAACTGTTAGAATGAGTGTATCCACATGGAGGTGTGCACACTGAACTGTTAGAATATGTCCACATTGAGGTGTGGACACTGTATTGTTAGAATGAGTGTGTCCACATGGAGCTGTGCACACTGAACTGTTAGAATGAGTGTGTCCACATGGAGGTGTGCACACTGAACTGTTAGAATGAGTGTGTCCACATGGAGGTGTGCACACTGAACTGTTAGAATGACTGTGACCACATGGAGGTGTGCACACTGAACTGTTAGAATGAGTGTGCCCACATGGAGCAGTGCACACTGAACTTTAGAATGAGTGTGTCCACATGGAGGTGTGCACACTGAACCGTTAGAATGACTGTGTCCACATGGATGTGTGAACACTGAAATGTTAGAATGACTGTGCCCACAAGGAGGTGTGCACACTGAACTGTTAGAATGAGTGTGTCCCTGTGGAGGTGTGCACACTGAACTGTTAGAATGAGTGTGTACACATGGAGGTGTCCACACTGAACTGTTACAATTAGTGTATCCCTCTGGAGATGTGCACTCTGAACTGTTAGAATGAGTGTGTCCACATGGAGTGTGCACACTGAACTGTTAGAATGAGTGTGTCCACATGGAGGTGTGCACACTGAACTGTTAGAATGACTGTGCCCACATAGAGGTGTGCACACTGAACTGTTAGAATGAGTGTGTCCACAAGGAAATGTGCACACTGAACTGTTAGAATGAGTGTATCCCTGTGGAGGTGTGCACACTGAACTGTTAGAATGAGTGTGCCCACATGGAGGTGTGCACACTGAACTATTAGAATGAGTGTTTCCACATGGAGGTGTGCACACTGAACTGTTAGAATGAGTGTGTCCCCATGGAGGTGTGCACACTGAACTGTTAGAATGAGTGTGCCCACATGGAGGTGTGCACACTGTTCTGTTAGAATGAGTGTGTCCACATGGAGGTGTGCACACTGAACTGTTAGAATGAGTGTGCCCACATGGAGGTGTGCACACTGAACTGTTAGAATGAGTGTGTCCACATGGAGGTGTGCACACTGAACTGTTAGAATGAGTGTGTCCACATGGAGGTGTGCACACTGAACGGTTAGAATGAGTGTGCCCACATGGAGTTGTGCACACTGAACTGTTAGAATGAGTGTGTCCACATAGATGTGTGCACACTGAACTGTTAGAATGAGTGTATCCCTGTGGAGGTGTGAACACTGACCTGTTAGAATGAGTGTGCCCACATGGAGGTGTGCACAATGAACTGTTAGAATGAGTGTGTCCACATGGAGGTGTGCAAACTGAACTGTTAGAATGAGTGTGTCCACATGGAGGTGTGCACATTGACCTGTTAGAATGAGTGTGCCCACATGGATGTGTGCACACTGTTCTGTTAGAATGAGTATGCCCACATGGAGGTGTGCACACTGAACTGTTAGAATGAGTGTGCCCAAATGGAGGTGTGCACACTGAACTGTTAGAATGAGTGTGCCCACATGGATGTGTGCACACTGAACTGTTAGAATGAGTGTGTCCACATGGAGGTGTGCACACTGAACTGTTAGAATGAGTGTGTCCACATGGAGGTGTGCACAAAAAACTGTTAGAATGATTGTGTCCACATGGAGGTGTGCACACTGAACTGTTAAAATGTCTGTGCCCACATGGAGGTGTCCACACTGAACTGTTAGAATGAGTGTGTCCACATGGATGTGTGCACACTGATCTGACAGAATGAGTGTGTCCACATGGAGGTGTGCACACTGAACTTTTAGAATGAGTGTGTCCACATGGAGGTGTGCACCCAGAAATGTTAGAATGAGTGTGTCAACATCGAGGTGTGCACACTGAACTGTTAGAATGACTGTGCCCACATGGAGGTGTGCACACTGAACTGTTAGAATGAGTGTGCCCACATGGAGGTGTGCACACTGAACTGTTAGAATGAGTGTGTCCACATGGAGGTGTGCACACTGAACTGTTAGAATGAGTTTATCCCTGTGGAGGTGTGCACACTGAACTGTTAGAATGAGTGTGTCCACATGGAGGTGTGCACACTGAACGGTTAGAATGAGTGTGCCCACATGGAGTTGTGCACACTGAACTGTTAGAATGACTGTGTCCATAAGGAGGTATGCACACTGAACTGTTAGAATGAGTGTGTCCACATGGAGGTGTGCACACTGAACTGTTAGAATGACTGTGTCCACATGGAGGTGTGCACACTGAACTGTTAGAATGAGTGTATCCACATGGAGGTGTGCACACTGAACTGTTAGAATATGTCCACATTGAGGTGTGGACACTGTATTGTTAGAATGAGTGTGTCCACATGGAGCTGTGCACACTGAACTGTTAGAATGAGTGTGTCCACATGGAGGTGTGCACACTGAACTGTTAGAATGAGTGTGTCCACATGGAGGTGTGCACACTGAACTGTTAGAATGACTGTGACCACATGGAGGTGTGCACACTGAACTGTTAGAATGAGTGTGCCCACATGGAGCAGTGCACACTGAACTTTAGAATGAGTGTGTCCACATGGAGGTGTGCACACTGAACCGTTAGAATGACTGTGTCCACATGGATGTGTGAACACTGAAATGTTAGAATGACTGTGCCCACAAGGAGGTGTGCACACTGAACTGTTAGAATGAGTGTGTCCCTGTGGAGGTGTGCACACTGAACTGTTAGAATGAGTGTGTACACATGGAGGTGTCCACACTGAACTGTTACAATTAGTGTATCCCTCTGGAGATGTGCACTCTGAACTGTTAGAATGAGTTTGTCCACATGGAGGTGTGCACACTCAACTGTTAGAATGAGTGTGTCCACATGGAGTGTGCACACTGAACTGTTAGAATGAGTGTGTCCACATGGAGGTGTGCACACTGAACTGTTAGAATGACTGTGCCCACATAGAGGTGTGCACACTGAACTGTTAGAATGAGTGTGTCCACAAGGAAATGTGCACACTGAACTGTTAGAATGAGTGTATCCCTGTGGAGGTGTGCACACAGAACTGTTAGAATGAGTGTGCCCACATGGAGGTGTGCACACTGAACTGTTAGAATGAGTGTTTCCACATGGAGGTGTGCACACTGAACTGTTAGAATGAGTGTGTCCCCATGGAGGTGTGCACACTGAACTGTTAGAATGAGTGTGCCCACATGGAGGTGTGCACACAGAACTGTTATAATGAGTTTGTCCACATGGAGGTGTGCACACTGAACTGTTAGAATGAGTGTATCCACATGGAGGTGTGCACACTGAACTGTTAGAATGAGTGTGTCCACATGGAGGTGTGCACACTGAACTGTTAGAATGAGTGTGCCCACATGGAGTTGTGCACACTGAACTGTTAGAATGTCTGTGTCCACATGGAGGTGTGCACACTGAACTGTTAGAATGAGTGTGTCCACATGGAGGTGTGAACACTGAACTTTTAGAATGAGTGTGCTCACATGGAGGTGTGCACACTGAACTTTTAGAATATGTCCACATAGAGGTGTGCACACTGAACTGTTAGAATGAGTGTGTCCCTGTGGAGGTGTGCACACTGAACTGTTAGAATGAGTGTGTCTACATGGAGGTGTGCACAATGAACTGTTAGAATGAGTGTGTCCACATGGAGGTGTGCACACTGAACTGTTAGAATGAGTGTGTCCACATGGAGTTGTGCACACTGAACTGTTAGAATGAGTGTGTCCACATGGAGTTGTGCACACTGAACTGTTAGAATGACTGTGCCCACATGGAGGTGTGCACACTGTTCTGTTAGAATGAGTATGCCCACATGGAGGTGTGCACACTGAACTGTTAGAATGAGTGTGCCCACATGGAGGTGTGCACACTGAACTGTTAGAATGAGTGTGTCCACATGGAGGTGTGCACACTGAACTGTTAGAATGTGTCGACATGGAGGTGTGCACACTGAATTGTTAGAATGATTGTGTCCACATGGAGGTGTGCACACTGAACTCTTAAAATGTCTGTGCCCACATGGAGGTGTCCACACTGTACTGTTAGAATGAGTGTGTCCACATGGAGGTGTGCACACCGAAGTGTTAGAATTTGTCCACATGGAGGTGTGCACACTGAACTGTTAGAATTAGTGTATCCCTGTGGAGATGTGCACACTGAACTGTTAGAATGAGTGTGTCCACATGGAGGTGTGCACACTGAACTGTTAGAATGAGTGTGTCCACATGGAGGTGTGCACACTAAACTGTTAGAATGAGTGTGTCCAGATGGAGGTGGGCACACTGAACAGTTAGAATGAGTGTGTCCACATGGAAGTGTGCACACTGAACTGTTAGAATGTGCCGACATGGACGTGTGCACACTGAACTGATAGAATGAGTGTGTCCACATGGAGGTGTGAACACAGAACTGTTAGAATGAGTTTATCCCTGTGGAGGTGTGCACACTGAACTGTTAGAATGAGTGTGTCCACAAGGTGTGCACACTGAACAGTTAGAATGAGAATGCCCACATGGAGGTGTGCACACTGTTCTGTTAGAATGAGTATGCCCACATGGAGGTGTGCACACTGAACTGTTAGAATGAGTGTGCCTACATGGAGGTGTGCACACTGAACTGTTAGAATGAGTATGTCCACATGGAGGTGTGCACACTGAACTGTTAGAATGAGTGTGTCCACATGGAGGTGTGCACTCTGAACTGTTAGATTGAGTGTGTCCACATGGAGGTGTGCACACTGAACTATTAGAATGAGTGTGTCCCTGTGGAGGTGTGCACAATGAACTGTTAGAATGAGTGTGCCCTCATGGAGGTGTGCACACTGAACTGTTAGAATGAGTTTGCCCACATGGAGATGTGCACACTGAACTGTTAGAATGTGTCCACATTGAGGTGTGCACACTGAACTGTTAGAATGATTGTTTCCACATGGAGGTGTGCACACAGAACTGTTATAATGAGTGTGTCCACATGGAGTTGTGCACACTGAACTGTTAGAATGAGTGTGTCCACAAGGAGGTGTGCACACTGAACTGTTAGAATGAGTGTGTCCACATGGAGGTGTGCACATTGAACTGTTAGAATGAGTGTGCCCACATGGAGTTGTGCACACTGAACTGTTAGAATGACTGTGTCCATAAGGAGGTATGCACACTGAACTGTTAGAATGAGTGTGTCCACATGGAGGTGTGCACACTGAACTGTTAGAATGACTGTGTCCACATGGAGGTGTGCACACTGAACTGTTAGAATGAGTGTATCCACATGGAGGTGTGCACACTGAACTGTTAGAATATGTCCACATTGAGGTGTGGACACTGTATTGATAGAATGAGTGTGTCCACATGGAGCTGTGCACACTGAACTGTTAGAATGAGTGTGTCCACATGGAGGTGTGCACACTGAACTGTTAGAATGAGTGTGTCCACATGGAGGTGTGCACACTGAACTGTTAGAATGACTGTGACCACATGGAGGTGTGCACACTGAACTGTTAGAATGAGTGTGCCCACATGGAGCAGTGCACACTGAACTTTAGAATGAGTGTGTCCACATGGAGGTGTGCACACTGAACCGTTAGAATGACTGTGTCCACATGGATGTGTGAACACTGAAATGTTAGAATGACTGTGCCCACAAGGAGGTGTGCACACTGAACTGTTAGAATGAGTGTGTCCCTGTGGAGGTGTGCACACTGAACTGTTAGAATGAGTGTGTACACATGGAGGTGTCCACACTGAACTGTTACAATTAGTGTATCCCTCTGGAGATGTGCACTCTGAACTGTTAGAATGAGTGTGTCCACATGGAGGTGTGCACACTGAACTGTTAGAATGACTGTGCCCACATAGAGGTGTGCACACTGAACTGTTAGAATGAGTGTGTCCACAAGGAAATGTGCACACTGAACTGTTAGAATGAGTGTATCCCTGTGGAGGTGTGCACACTGAACTGTTAGAATGAGTGTGCCCACATGGAGGTGTGCACACTGAACTGTTAGAATGAGTGTTTCCACATGGAGGTGTGCACACTGAACTGTTAGAATGAGTGTGTCCCCATGGAGGTGTGCACACTGAACTGTTAGAATGAGTGTGCCCACATGGAGGTGTGCACACTGTTCTGTTAGAATGAGTGTGTCCACATGGAGGTGTGCACACTGAACTGTTAGAATGAGTGTGCCCACATGGAGGTGTGCACACTGAACTGTTAGAATGAGTGTGTCCACATGGAGGTGTGCACACTGAACTGTTAGAATGAATGTGTCCACATGGAGGTGTGCACACTGAACGGTTAGAATGAGTGTGCCCACATGGAGGTGTGGACACTGAACTGTTAGAATGAGTGTGTCCACATGGAGGTGTGCACACTGAACTGTTAGAATGTGTCCACATGGAGGTGTGCACACGGAACTGTTAGAATGATTGTGTCCACATGGAGGTGTGCACACTGAACTGTTAAAATGTCTGTGCCCACATGGAGGTGTCCACACTGTACTGTTAGAATGAGTGTGTCCACATGGAAGTGTGCACACTGAACTGTTAGAATGATTGTGTCCACATGGAGGTGTGCACACTGAAAGGTTAGAATGAGTGTGCCCACATGGAGGTGTGCACACTGTTATGTTAGAATGAGTGTGCCCACATGGAGGTGTGCACACTGAACTGTTAGAATGAGTGTGCCCATATGGAGGTGTGCACACTGAACTGTTAGAATGAGTATGTCCACATGGAAGTGTGCACACTGAACTGTTAGAATGAGTGTGTCCACATGGAGGTGTGCACACTGAACTGTTAGATTGAGTGTGTCCACATGGAGGTGTGCACACTGAACTGTTAGAATGCCTGTGCCCACATGGAGGTGTGCACACTGAACTGTTAGAATGAGTGTGTCCACATGGAGGTGTGCACACTGAACAGTTAGAAAGAGTGTGTCAACATGGAGGTGTGCACACTGAACTGTTAGAATGAGTGTGTACCTGTGGAGGTGTGCACACTGAACTGTTAGAATGAGTGTGTCCACATGGAGGTGTGCACACTGAACTGTTAGAATGAGTGTGTCCACATGGAGGTGTGCACACTGAACTGTTAGAATGAGTGGGTCCACATGGAGGTGTGCACACTGAACTGTTAGAATGACTGTGCCCACATGGACGTGTGCACACTGAACTGTTAGAATGAGTGTGTCCACATGGACGTGTGCACACTGAACTGTTAGAATGACTGTGCCCACATGGAGGTGTGCACACTGAACTGTTAGAATGAGTGTGTCCACATGGAGGTGTGCACACTGAACTGTTAGAATGAGTGTGTCCACATGGAGGTGTGCACACTGAACTGTTAGAATGAGTGTGTCCACATGGAGGTGTGCACACTGAACTGTTAGAATGAGTGTGCCCACATGGAGGTGTGCACACTGAACTGTTAGAATATGTCCACATGGAGGTGTGCACACTGTAATGTTAGAATGAGTGTGTCCACATGGAGGTGTCCACAATGAACTGTTAGAATGAGTGTGTCCACATGGAGGTGTGCACACTGAACTGTTAGAATGAGTGTGTCCACATGGAGGTGTGCACACTGAACTGTTAGAATGACTGTGTCCACATGGAGGTGTGCACACTGAACTGTTAGAATGAGTGTGCCCACATGGAGGTGTGCACACTGAACTGTTAGAATGAGTGTGTCCACATGGAGGTGTGCACACTGAACTGTTAGAATGAGTGTGCCCACATGGAGGTGTGCACACTGAACTGTTAGAATATGTCTACATGGAGGTGTGCACACTGTATTGTTAGAATGAGTGTGTCCACATGGAGCTGTGCACACTGAACTGTTAGAAAGAGTGTGTCCACATGGAGGTGGGCACACTGAACTATTAGAATGAGTGTGTCCACATGGAAATGTGCACACTGAACTGTTAGAATGAGTGTGCCCTCATGGAGGTGTGCACACTGAACTGTTAGAATGAGTGTGCCCACATGGAGGTGTGCACACTGAACTGTTAGAATGAGTTTATCGCTGTGGAGGTGTGCACACTGAACTGTTAGAATCAGTGTGCCCACATGGAGGTGTGCACACTGAACGGTTAGAATGAGTGTGCCCACATGGAGGTGTGCACACTGTTCTGTTAGAATGAGTATGCCCACATGGAGGTGTGCACACTGAACTGTTAGAATGAGTGTTTCCACATGGAGGTGTGCACACTGAACTGTTAGAATGAGTATGTCCACATGGAGGTGTGCACACTGAACTTTTAGAATGAGTGTGTCCCCACGGAGGTGTGCACACTGAACTTTTAGAATAAGTTTGCCCACATGGAGGTGTGCACACTGAACTGTTAGAATATGTCCACATGTTTGTGTGCACACTGTATTGTTAGAATGAGTGTATCCACATGGAGGTGTGCACCCTGAACGGTTAGAATGAGTGTGTCCACATGGAGGTGTGTACACTGAACTGTTAGATTGAGTGTGTCCACATGGAGGTGTGCACACTGAACTGTTAGAATGAGTGTGTCCACATGGAGGTGTGCACACTGAACTGTTAGAATGAGTGTATCCCTGTGGAGGTGTGCACACTGAACTGTTAGAATGAGTGTGTCCACATGGAGGTGTGCACACTGAAAGGTTAGAATGAGTGTGCCCACATGGAGGTGTGCACACTGTTATGTTAGAATGAGTATGCCCACATGGAGGTGTGCACACTGAACTGTTAGAATGAGTGTGCCCATATGGAGGTGTGCACACTGAACTGTTAGAATGAGTATGTCCACATGGAGGTGTGCACACTGAACTGTTAGAATGAGTGTGTCCACATGGAGGTTTGCACACTGAACTGTTAGATAGAGTGTGTCCACATGGAGGTGTGCACACTGAACTGTTAGAATGCCTGTGCCCACATGGAGGTGTGCACACTGAACTGTTAGAATGAGTGTGTCCACATGGAGGTGTGCACACTGAACTGTTAGAAAGAGTGTGTCAACATGGAGGTGTGCACACTGAACTGTTAGAATGAGTGTGTACCTGTGGAGGTGTGCACACTGAACTGTTAGAATGAGTGTGTCCACATGGAGGTGTGCACACTGCACTGTTAGAATGAGTGTGCCCACATGGAGGTGTGCACACTGTTCTGTTAGAATGAGTGTGCCCACATGGAGGTGTGCCCACTGTTCTGTTAGAATGAGTATGCCCACATGGAGGTGTGCACACTGAACTGTTAGAATGAGTGTGTCCACATGAAGGTGTGCACATTGAACTGTTAGAATGAGTGTGTCCACATGGAGGTGTGCACACTGAACTGTTAGAATGAGTGTGTCCACATGGAGGTGTGCACACTGAACCGTTAGATTCACTGTGTCCACATGGAGGTGTGCACACTGAACTGTTAGAATGACTGTGCCCACAAGGAGGTGTGCACACTGAACTGTTAGAATGTGTGTGTCCCTGTGGAGGTGTGCACACTGAACTGTTAGAATGAGTGTGCCCACATGGAGTTGTGTACACTGAACTGTTAGAATGATTGTGTCCACATGGAGGTGTGCACACTGAACTGTTAGAATGACTGTGTTCACATGGATGTGTGCACACTGAACTGTTAGAATGAGTGTGTCCACATGGACTTGTGAACACTGAACTGTTAGAATGACTGTGCCCACATGGAGGTGTGCACACTGAACTGTTAGAATGATTGTGTCCACATGGAGGTGTGCACACTGAACTGTTAGAATGACTGTGCCAACATGGAGGTGTGCACACTGAACTGATAGAATGAGTGTGTCCACATGGAGGTGTGCACACTGAACTGTTAGAATGAGTGTGTCCACATGGAGGTGTGCACACTGAACTGTTAGAATGAGTGGGTCCACATGGAGGTGTGCACACTGAACTGTTAGAATGACTGTGCCCACATGGACGTGTGCACACTGAACTGTTAGAATGAGTGTGTCCACATGGACGTGTGCACACTGAACTGTTAGAATGACTGTGCCCACATGGAGGTGTGCACACTGAACTGTTAGAATGAGTGTGTCCACATGGAGGTGTGCACACTGAACTGTTAGAATGAGTGTGTCCACATGGAGGTGTGCACACTGAACTGTTAGAATGAGTGTGTCCACATGGAGGTGTGCACACTGAACTGTTAGAATGAGTGTGCCCACATGGAGGTCTTCACACTGAACTGTTAGAATATGTCCACATGGAGGTGTGCACACTGTAATGTTAGAATGAGTGTGTCCACATGGAGGTGTCCACAATGAACTGTTAGAATGAGTGTGTCCACATGGAGGTGTGCACACTGAACTGTTAGAATGAGTGTGTCCACATGGAGGTGTGCACACTGAACTGTTAGAATGACTGTGTCCACATGGAGGTGTGCACACTGAACTGTTAGAATGTGTGTGCCCACATGGAGGTGTGCACACTGAACTGTTAGAATGAGTGTGTCCACATGGAGGTGTGCACACTGAACTGTTAGAATGAGTGTGTCCACATGGAGGTGTGCACACTGAACTGTTAGAATGAGTGTGCCCACATGGAGGTGTGCACACTGAACTGTTAGAATATGTCTACATGGAGGTGTGCACACTGTATTGTTAGAATGAGTGTGTCCACATGGAGCTGTGCACACTGAACTGTTAGAAAGAGTGTGTCCACATGGAGGTGGGCACACTGAACTATTAGAATGAGTGTGTCCACATGGAAATGTGCACACTGAACTGTTAGAATGAGTGTGCCCTCATGGAGGTGTGCACACTGAACTGTTAGAATGAGTGTGCCCACATGGAGGTGTGCACACTGAACTGTTAGAATGAGTTTATCCCTGTGGAGGTGTGCACACTGAACTGTTAGAATGAGTGTGCCCACATGGAGGTGTGCACACTGAACGGTTAGAATGAGTGTGCCCACATGGAGGTGTGCACACTGTTCTGTTAGAATGAGTATGCCCACATGGAGGTGTGCACACTGAACTGTTAGAATGAGTCTGCCCACATGGAGGTGTGCACACTGAACTGTTAGAATGAGTATGTCCACATGGAGGTGTGCACACTGAACTTTTAGAATGAGTGTGTCCCCATGGAGGTGTGCACACTGAACTTTTAGAATAAGTTTGCCCACATGGAGGTGTGCACACTGAACTGTTAGAATATGTCCACATGTTTGTGTGCACACTGTATTGTTAGAATGAGTGTATCCACATGGAGGTGTGCACCCTGAACGGTTAGAATGAGTGTGTCCACATGGAGGTGTGTACACTGAACTGTTAGATTGAGTGTGTCCACATGGAGGTGTGCACACTGAACTGTTAGAATGAGTGTGTGCACATGGAGGTGTGCACACTGAACTGTTAGAATGAGTGTGTCCACATGGAGGTGTGCACACTGAACTGTTAGAATGAGTGTGTCCACATGGAGGTGTGCACACTGGACTGTTAGAATGACTGTGCCTACATGGAGGTGTGCACACTGAACTGTTAGAATGACTGTGCCCACATGGAGGTGTGCACACTGAACTGTTAGAATGAGTGTGTCCCTGTGGAGGTGTGCACACTGAAATGTTAGAATGAGTGTGTCCACATGAGTTGTGCACACTGAACTGTTAGAATGAGTGTGCCCACATGGAGGTGTGCACACTGAACTGATAGAATAAGTCCACATGGAGGTGTGCACACTGAACTGTTAGAATGAGTGTGTCCACATGGAGGTGTGCACAATGAACTGTTAGAATGAGTGTGTCCACATGGAGGTGTGCACACTGAACTGTTAGAATGAGTGTGTCCACATGGAGGTGTGCACATTGAGCTGTTAGAATGAGTGTGTCCACATGGAGGTGTGCAAACTGAACTGTTAGAATGAGTGTGCCCACATGGAGGTGTGCACACTGAACTGTTAGAATGAGTGTGCCCACATGGAGGTGTGCACACTGAACTGTTAGAATGAGTGTTTCCACATGGAGTTGTGCCCACTGTATTGTGAGAATGAGTGTGTCCACATGGAGGTGTGCACACTGAACTGTTAGAATGAGTGTGTCTACATGGAGGTGTGCACACTGAACTGTTAGAATTAGTGTGTCTACATGGAGGTGTGCACAGTGAACTGTTAGAATGAGTGTGTCCACATGGAAATGTGCACACTGAACTGTTAGAATGAGTGTGCCCACATGGAGGTGTGCACACTGAACTGTTAGAATGAGTGTGTCCACATGGAGGTGTGCACACTGAACTGTTAGAATGAGTGTGTCCACATGGAGGTGTGCACACTGAACTGTGAGAATTAGTGTATCCCTGTGGAGATGTGCACACTGAACTGTTAGAATGTGTCCACATGGAGGTGTGCAACTGAACTGTTAGAATGAGTGTGTACACATGGAGGTGTGCACACTGAACTGTTAGAATGAGTGTGCCCACATGGAGGTGTGGACACTGAACTGTTAGAATGAGTGTGTCCACATGGAGGTGTGCACACTGAACTGTTAGAATGTGTCCACATGGAGGTGTGCACACTGAACTGTTAGAATGATTGTGTCCACATGGAGGTGTGCACACTGAACTGTTAAAATGTCTGTGCCCACATGGAGGTGTCCACACTGTACTGTTAATATGAGTGTGTCCACATGGAGGTGTGCACACCGAAGTGTTAGAATTTGTCCACATGGAGGTGTGCACACTGAACTGTTAGAATTAGTGTATCCCTGTGGAGATGTGCACACTGAACTGTTAGAATGAGTGTGTCCACATGGAGGTGTGCACACTGAACTGTTAGAATGAGTGTGTCCACATGGAGGTGTGCACACTAAACTGTTAGAATGAGTGTGTCCAGATGGAGGTGGGCACACTGAACAGTTAGAATGAGTGTGTACACATGGAAGTGTGCACACTGAACTGTTAGAATGAGTGTGCCCACATGGAGGTGTGCACACTGAACTGTTAGAATGAGTGTGTCCACATGGAGGTGTGCACACTGAACTATTAGAATGAGTGTGCCCTCATGGAGGTGTGCACACTGAACAGTTAGAATGAGTTTGCCCACATGGAGATGTGCACACTGAACTGTTAGAATGTGTCCACATTGAGGTGTGCACACTGAACTGTTAGAATGATTGTGTCCACGTGGAGGTGTGCACACAGAACTGTTATAATGAGTTTGTCCACATGGAGTTGTGCACACTGAACTGTTAGAATGAGTGTGTCCACATGGAGGTGTGCACACTGAACTGTTAGAATGAGTGTGTCCACATGGAGGTGTGCACACTGAACTGTTAGAATGAGTGTGCCCACATGGAGTTGTGCACACTGAACTGTTAGAATGACTGTGTCCATATGGAGTTATGCACACTGAACTGTTAGAATGAGTGTGTCCACATGGAGGTGTGCACATTGACCTGTTAGAATTGAGTGTGCCCAAATGGAGGTTGCACACTGAACTGTTAGAATGAGTGTGCCCACATGGAGGTGTGCACACTGAACTGTTAGAATGAGTGTGCCCACAATGAGGTGTGCACACTGAACAGTTAGAATATGTCCACATGGAGGTGTGCACACTGTAATGTTAGAATGAGTGTGTCCACATGGAGGTGTCCACAATGAACTGTTAGAATGGGTGTGTCCACATGGAGGTGTGCACACTGAACTGTTAGAATGAGTGTGTCCACATGGAGGTGTGCACACTGAACTGTTAGAATGACTGTGTCCACATGGAGGTGTGCACACTGAACTGTTAGAATGAGTGTGCCCACATGGAGGTGTGCACACTGAACTGTTAGAATGAGTGTGTCCACATGGAGGTGTGCACACTGAACTGTTAGAATGAATGTGTCCACATGGAGGTGTGCACACTGAACTGTTAGAATGAGTGTGCCCACATGGAGGTGTGCACACTGAACTGTTAGAATATGTCTACAAGGAGGTGTGCACACTGTATTGTTAGAATGAGTGTGTCCACATGGAGCTGTGCACACTGAACTGTTAGAATGAGTGTGTCCACATGGAGGTGGGCACACTGAACTATTAGAATGAGTGTGTCCACATGGAAATGTGCACACTGAACTGTTAGAATGAGTGTGCCCTCATGGAGGTGTGCACACTGAACTGTTAGAATGAGTGTGCCCACATGGAGGTGTGCACACTGAACTGTTAGAATGAGTTTATCCCTGTGGAGGTGTGCACACTGAACTGTTAGAATGAGTGTGCCCACATGGAGGTGTGCACACTGAACGGTTAGAATGAGTGTGCCCACATGGAGGTGTGCACACTGTTCTGTTAGAATGAGTATGCCCACATGGAGGTGTGCACACTGAACTGTTAGAATGAGTCTGCCCACATGGAGGTGTGCACACTGAACTGTTAGAATGAGTATGTCCACATGGAGGTGTGCACACTGAACTGTTGGAATGAGTGTGTCCACATGGAGGTGTGCACACTGAACTGTTAGAATGAGTGTGTCCACATGGAGGTGTGCACACTGAACTGTTAGAATGAGTGTGTCCACATGGAGGTGTGCACACTGGACTGTTAGAATGACTGTGCCTACATGGAGGTGTGCACACTGAACTGTTTGAATGAGTGTGTCCACATGGAGGTGTGCACACTGAACTGTTAGAATGACTGTGCCCACATGGAGGTGTGCACACTGAACTGTTAGAATGAGTGTGTCCCTGTGGAGGTGTGCACACTGAAATGTTAGAATGAGTGTGTCCACATGAGTTGTGCACACTGAACTGTTAGAATGAGTGTGCCCTCATGGAGGTGTGCACACTGAACTGTTAGAATAAGTCCACATGGAGGTGTGCACACTGAACTGTTAGAATGAGTGTGTCAACATGGAGGTGTGCATAATGAACTGTTAGAATGAGTGTGTCCACATGGAGGTGTGCACACTGAACTGTTAGAATGAGTGTGTCTACATAGAGGTGTGCACACTGAACTGTTAGAATTAGTGTGTCTACATGGAGGTGTGCACACTGAACTGTTAGAATAAATGAGTCCACATGGAAATGTGCACACTGAACTGTTAGAATGAGTGTGCCCACATGGAGGTGTGCACACTGAACTGTTAGAATGAGTGTGTCCACATGGAGGTGTGCACACTGAACTGTTAGAATGAGTGTGTCCACATGGAGGTGTGCACACTGAACTGTGAGAATTAGTGTATCCCTGTGGAGATGTGCACACTGAACTGTTAGAATGTGTCCACATGGAGGTGTGCACACTGAACTGTTAGAATGAGTGTGTACACATGGAGGTGTGCACACTGAACTGTTAGAATGAGTGTGCCCACATGGAGGTGTGGACACTGAACTGTTAGAATGAGTGTGTCCACATGGAGGTGTGCACACTGAACTGTTAGAATGTGTCCAGATGGAGGTGTGCACACTGAACTGTTAGAATGAGTGTGTCCACATGGAGGTGTCCACACTGTACTGTTAGAATGAGTGTGTCCACATGGAGGTGTGCACACCGAAGTGTTAGAATTTGTCCACATGGAGGTGTGCACACTGAACTGTTAGAATTAGTGTATCCCTGTGGAGATGTGCACACTGAACTGTTAGAATGAGTGTGTCCACATGTATGTGTGCACACTGAACTGTTAGAATGAGTGTGTCCACATGGAGGTTTGCACACTAAACTGTTAGAATGAGTGTGTCCAGATGGAGGTGGGCACACTGAACAGTTAGAATGAGTGTGTACACATGGAAGTGTGCACACTGAACTGTTAGAATGAGTGTGCCCACATGGAGGTGTGCACACTGAACTGTTAGAATGAGTGTGTCCACATGGAGGTGTGCACACTGAACTGTTAGAATGAGTTTATCCCTGTGGAGGTGTGCACACTGAACTGTTAGAATGAGTGTGTCCACATGGAGGTGTGCACACTGAACGGTTAGAATGAGTGTGCCCACATGGAGGTGTGCACAGTGTTCTTTTAGAATGAGTATGCCCACATGGAGGTGTGCACACTGAACTGTTAGAATGAGTGTGCCCACGTGGAGGTGTGCACACTGAACTGTTAGAATGAGTATGTCCACATGGAGGTGTGCACACTGAACTGTTAGAATGAGTGTGTCCACATGGAGGTGTGCACACTGAACTGTTAGATTGAGTGTGTCCACATGGAGGTGTGCACACTGAACTGTTAGAATGAGTGTGTCCCTGTGGAGGTGTGCACAATGAACTATTAGAATGAGTGTGCCCTCATGGAGGTGTGCACACTGAACAGTTAGAATGAGTTTGCCCACATGGAGATGTGCACACTGAACTGTTAGAATGTGTCCACATTGAGGTGTGCACACTGAACTGTTAGAATGATTGTGTCCACGTGGAGGTGTGCACACAGAACTGTTATAATGAGTTTGTCCACATGGAGTTGTGCACACTGAACTGTTAGAATGAGTGTGTCCACATGGAGGTGTGCACACTGAACTGTTAGAATGAGTGTGCCCACATGGAGTTGTGCACACTGAACTGTTAGAATGACTGTGTCCATATGGAGGTATGCACACTGAACTGTTAGAATGAGTGTGTCCACATGGAGGTGTGCACATTGACCTGTTAGAATGAGTGTGTCCACATGGAGGTTGCACACTGAACTGTTAGAATGGGTGTGCCCACATGGAGGTGTGCACACGGAACTGTTAGAATATGTCCATATTGAGGTGTGGACACTGTATTGTTAGAATGAGTGTGTCCACATGGAGCTGTGCACACTGAACTGTTAGAATGAGTGTGTCCACATGGAGGTGTGCACACTGAACTGTTAGAATGAGTGTGTCCACATGGAGTTGTGCACACTGAACTGTTAGAATGACTGTGCCCACACGAAGGTGTGCACACTGAACTGTTAGAATGAGTGTGTCCACATGGAAGTGTGCACAATGAGCTGTTAGAATGAGTGTGTCCACATGGAGGTGTGCACACTGAACTGTTAGAATGAGTGTGCCAACATGGAGGTGTGCACACTGTTCTGTTAGAATGAGTATGCCCACATGGAGGTGTGCACACTGAACTGTTAGAATGAGTGTGCCCACATGGAGGTGTGCACACTGAACTGTTAGAATGAGTGTGCCCACATGGAGGTGTGCACACTGAACTGTTAGAATGAGTGTGTCCACATGGAGGTGTGCAAACTGAACCGTTAGAATGACTGTGTCCACATGGATGTGTGAACACTGAACTGTTAGAATGACTGTGCCCACAAGGAGGTGTGCACACTGAACTGTTAGAATGAGTGTGTCGCTGTGGAGGTGTGCACACTGAACTGTTAGAATGAGTGTGTACACATGGAGGTGTCCACACTGAACTGTTAGAATGTGTGTGTCCACGTGGGGGTGTGCACACTGAACTGTTAGAATGAGTGTGCCCACATGGATGTGTGCACATTGAACTGTTAGAATGAGTGTGTCTACATGGAGCTGTGCACACTGAAATGTTAGAATGAGTGTGCCCACATGGAGGTGTGGACACTGAACTGTTAGAATGAGTGTGTCCACATGGAGGTGTGCACACTGAACTGTTAGAATGAGTGTGCCCACATGGAGGTGTGCACACTATACTGTTAGAATGAGTGTGTCCACATGGAGGTGTGCACACTGAACTTTTAGAATGAGTGTGCCCACATGGAGGTGTGCACACTGAACTGTTCGAATATGTCCACATGGAGGTGTTCACACTGTATTGTTAGAATGAGTGTATCCACATGGAGGTGTGCACACTGAACTGTTAGAATGAGTGTGTCCACATGGAGGTGTGCACACTGAATTGTTAGAATTAGTGTATCCCTGTGGAGATGTGCACACTGAACTGTTAGAATGAGTTTGTCCACATGGAGGTGTGCACACTGAACTGTTAGAATGAGTGTGTCCACATGGAGTGTGCACACTGAACTGTTAGAATGAGTGTGTCCACATGGAGGTGTGCACACTGAACTGTTAGAATGTGTCCACATGGAGGTGTGCACACTGAACTGTTAGAATGATTGTGTCCACATGGAGGTGTGCACACTGAACTGTTAAAATGTCTGTGCCCACATGGAGGTGTCCACACTGTACTGTTAGAATGAGTGTGTCCACATGGAAGTGTGCACACTGAACTGTTAGAATGAGTGTGCCCACATGGAGGTGTGCACACTGAACTGTTAGAATGAGTGTGTCCACATGGAGGTGTGCACACTGAACTGTTAGAATGAGTTTATCCCTGTGGAGGTGTGCACACTGAACTGTTAGAATGAGTGTGTCCACATGGAGGTGTGCACACTGAAAGGTTAGAATGAGTGTGCCCACATGGAGGTGTGCACACTGTTCTGTTAGAATGAGTATGCCCACATGGAGGTGTGCACACTGAACTGTTAGAATGAGTGTGTTCACATGGATGTGTGCACACTGAACTGTTAGAATGAGTGTGTCCACATGGAGGTGTGCACACTGAACTGTTAGAATGACTGTGCCCACATGGAGGTGTGCACACTGAACTTTTAGAATGAGTGTGTCCACATGGAGGTGTGCACACTGAACTGTTAGAATGAGTATATCCCTGTGGAGGTGTGCACACTGAACTGTTAGAATGAGTGTATCCCTGTAGAGGTGTGCACACTGAACTGTTAGAATGAGTGTGCCCACATGGAGGTGTGCACACTGAACTGTTAGAATGAGTGTTTCCACATGGAGGTGTGCACACTGAACTGTTAGAATGAGTGTGTCCACATGGAGGTGTGCACACTGAACTGTTAGAATGAGTGTGCCCACATGGATGTGTGCACACTGTTCTGTTAGAATGAGTATGCCCACATGGAGGTGTGCACACTGAACTGTTAGAATGAGTGTGCCCACATGGAGGTGTGCACACTGAACTGTTAGAATGAGTGTGTCCAGATGGAGGTGGGCACACTGAACAGTTAGAATGAGTGTGTACACATGGAAGTGTGCACACTGAACTGTTAGAATGAGTGTGCCCACATGGAGGTGTGCACACTGAACTGTTAGAATGAGTGTGTCCACATGGAGGTGTGCACACTGAACTGTTAGAATGAGTTTATCCCTGTGGAGGTGTGCACACTGAACTGTTAGAATGAGTGTGTCCACATGGAGGTGTGCACACTGAACGGTTAGAATGAGTGTGCCCACATGGAGGTGTGCACACTGTTCTTTTAGAATGAGTATGCCCACATGGAGGTGTGCACACTGAACTGTTAGAATGAGTGTGCCCACGTGGAGGTGTGCACACTGAACTGTTAGAATGAGTATGTCCACATGGAGGTGTGCACACTGAACTGTTAGAATGAGTGTGTCCACATGGAGGTGTGCACACTGAACTGTTAGATTGAGTGTGTCCACATGGAGGTGTGCACACTGTACTGTTAGAATGAGTGTGTCCCTGTGGAGGTGTGCACAATGAACTATTAGAATGAGTGTGCCCTCATGGAGGTGTGCACACTGAACAGTTAGAATGAGTTTGCCCACATGGAGATGTGCACACTGAACTGTTAGAATGTGTCCACAATGAGGTGTGCACACTGAACTGTTAGAATGATTGTGTCCACGTGGAGGTGTGCACACAGAACTGTTATAATGAGTTTGTCCACATGGAGTTGTGCACACTGAACTGTTAGAATGAGTGTGTCCACATGGAGGTGTGCACACTGAACTGTTAGAATGAGTGTGCCCACATGGAGTTGTGCACACTGAACTGTTAGAATGACTGTGTCCATATGGAGGTATGCACACTGAACTGTTAGAATGAGTGTGTCCACATGGAGGTGTGCACATTGACCTGTTAGAATGAGTGTGCCCACATGGAGGTTGCACACTGAACTGTTAGAATGAGTGTGCCCACATGGAGGTGTGCACACGGAACTGTTAGAATATGTCCATATTGAGGTGTGGACACTGTATTGTTAGAATGAGTGTGTCCACATGGAGCTGTGCACACTGAACTGTTAGAATGAGTGTGTCCACATGGAGGTGTGCACACTGAACTGTTAGAATGAGTGTGTCCACATGGAGTTGTGCACACTGAACTGTTAGAATGACTGTGCCCACACGGAGGTGTGCACACTGAACTGTTAGAATGAGTGTGTCCACATGGAAGTGTGCACAATGAGCTGTTAGAATGAGTGTGTCCACATGGAGGTGTGCACACTGAACTGTTAGAATGAGTGTGCCAACATGGAGGTGTGCACACTGTTCTGTTAGAATGAGTATGCCCACATGGAGGTGTGCACACTGAACTGTTAGAATGAGTGTGCCCACATGGAGGTGTGCACACTGAACTGTTAGAATGAGTGTGCCCACATGGAGGTGTGCACACTGAACTGTTAGAATGAGTGTGTCCACATGGAGGTGTGCAAACTGAACCGTTAGAATGACTGTGTCCACATGGATGTGTGAACACTGAACTGTTAGAATGACTGTGCCCACAAGGAGGTGTGCACACTGAACTGTTAGAATGAGTGTGTCGCTGTGGAGGTGTGCACACTGAACTGTTAGAATGAGTGTGTACACATGGAGGTGTCCACACTGAACTGTTAGAATGTGTGTGTCCACGTGGGGGTGTGCACACTGAACTGTTAGAATGAGTGTGCCCACATGGATGTGTGCACAGTGAACTGTTAGAATGAGTGTGTCTACATGGAGCTGTGCACACTGAAATGTTAGAATGAGTGTGCCCACATGGAGGTGTGGACACTGAACTGTTAGAATGAGTGTGTCCACATGGAGGTGTGCACACTGAACTGTTAGAATGAGTGTGCCCACATGGAGGTGTGCACACTATACTGTTAGAATGAGTGTGTCCACATGGAGGTGTGCACACTGAACTTTTAGAATGAGTGTGCCCACATGGAGGTGTGCACACTGAACTGTTCGAATATGTCCACATGGAGGTGTTCACACTGTATTGTTAGAATGAGTGTATCCACATGGAGGTGTGCACACTGAACTGTTAGAATGAGTGTGTCCACATGGAGGTGTGCACACTGAATTGTTAGAATTAGTGTATCCCTGTGGAGATGTGCACACTGAACTGTTAGAATGAGTTTGTCCACATGGAGGTGTGCACACTGAACTGTTAGAATGAGTGTGTCCACATGGAGTGTGCACACTGAACTGTTAGAATGAGTGTGTCCACATGGAGGTGTGCACACTGAACTGTTAGAATGTGTCCACATGGAGGTGTGCACACTGAACTGTTAGAATGATTGTGTCCACATGGAGGTGTGCACACTGAACTGTTAAAATGTCTGTGCCCACATGGAGGTGTCCACACTGTACTGTTAGAATGAGTGTGTCCACATGGAAGTGTGCACACTGAACTGTTAGAATGAGTGTGCCCACATGGAGGTGTGCACACTGAACTGTTAGAATGAGTGTGTCCACATGGAGGTGTGCACACTGAACTGTTAGAATGAGTTTATCCCTGTGGAGGTGTGCACACTGAACTGTTAGAATGAGTGTGTCCACATGGAGGTGTGCACACTGAAAGGTTAGAATGAGTGTGCCCACATGGAGGTGTGCACACTGTTCTGTTAGAATGAGTATGCCCACATGGAGGTGTGCACACTGAACTGTTAGAATGAGTGTGTTCACATGGATGTGTGCACACTGAACTGTTAGAATGAGTGTGTCCACATGGAGGTGTGCACACTGAACTGTTAGAATGACTGTGCCCACATGGAGGTGTGCACACTGAACTTTTAGAATGAGTGTGTCCACATGGAGGTGTGCACACTGAACTGTTAGAATGAGTATATCCCTGTGGAGGTGTGCACACTGAACTGTTAGAATGAGTGTATCCCTGTGGAGGTGTGCACACTGAACTGTTAGAATGAGTGTGCCCACATGGAGGTGTGCACACTGAACTGTTAGAATGAGTGTTTCCACATGGAGGTGTGCACACTGAACTGTTAGAATGAGTGTGTCCACATGGAGGTGTGCACACTGAACTGTTAGAATGAGTGTGCCCACATGGAGGTGTGCACACTGTTCTGTTAGAATGAGTATGCCCACATGGAGGTGTGCACACTGAACTGTTAGAATGAGTGTGCCCACATGGAGGTGTGCACACTGAACTGTTAGAATGAGTGTGTCCAGATGGAGGTGGGCACACTGAACAGTTAGAATGAGTGTGTACACATGGAAGTGTGCACACTGAACTGTTAGAATGAGTGTGCCCACATGGAGGTGTGCACACTGAACTGTTAGAATGAGTGTGTCCACATGGAGGTGTGCACACTGAACTGTTAGAATGAGTTTATCCCTGTGGAGGTGTGCACACTGAACTGTTAGAATGAGTGTGTCCACATGGAGGTGTGCACACTGAACGGTTAGAATGAGTGTGCCCACATGGAGGTGTGCACACTGTTCTTTTAGAATGAGTATGCCCACATGGAGGTGTGCACACTGAACTGTTAGAATGAGTGTGCCCACGTGGAGGTGTGCACACTGAACTGTTAGAATGAGTATGTCCACATGGAGGTGTGCACACTGAACTGTTAGAATGAGTGTGTCCACATGGAGGTGTGCACACTGAACTGTTAGATTGAGTGTGTCCACATGGAGGTGTGCACACTGTACTGTTAGAATGAGTGTGTCCCTGTGGAGGTGTGCACAATGAACTATTAGAATGAGTGTGCCCTCATGGAGGTGTGCACACTGAACAGTTAGAATGAGTTTGCCCACATGGAGATGTGCACACTGAACTGTTAGAATGTGTCCACATTGAGGTGTGCACACTGAACTGTTAGAATGATTGTGTCCACGTGGAGGTGTGCACACAGAACTGTTATAATGAGTTTGTCCACATGGAGTTGTGCACACTGAACTGTTAGAATGAGTGTGTCCACATGGAGGTGTGCACACTGAACTGTTAGAATGAGTGTGCCCACATGGAGTTGTGCACACTGAACTGTTAGAATGACTGTGTCCATATGGAGGTATGCACACTGAACTGTTAGAATGAGTGTGTCCACATGGAGGTGTGCACATTGACCTGTTAGAATGAGTGTGCCCACATGGAGGTTGCACACTGAACTGTTAGAATGAGTGTGCCCACATGGAGGTGTGCACACGGAACTGTTAGAATATGTCCATATTGAGGTGTGGACACTGTATTGTTAGAATGAGTGTGTCCACATGGAGCTGTGCACACTGAACTGTTAGAATGAGTGTGTCCACATGGAGGTGTGCACACTGAACTGTTAGAATGAGTGTGTCCACATGGAGTTGTGCACACTGAACTGTTAGAATGACTGTGCCCACACGGAGGTGTGCACACTGAACTGTTAGAATGAGTGTGTCCACATGGAAGTGTGCACAATGAGCTGTTAGAATGAGTGTGTCCACATGGAGGTGTGCACACTGAACTGTTAGAATGAGTGTGCCAACATGGAGGTGTGCACACTGTTCTGTTAGAATGAGTATGCCCACATGGAGGTGTGCACACTGAACTGTTAGAATGAGTGTGCCCACATGGAGGTGTGCACACTGAACTGTTAGAATGAGTGTGCCCACATGGAGGTGTGCACACTGAACTGTTAGAATGAGTGTGTCCACATGGAGGTGTGCAAACTGAACCGTTAGAATGACTGTGTCCACATGGATGTGTGAACACTGAACTGTTAGAATGACTGTGCCCACAAGGAGGTGTGCACACTGAACTGTTAGAATGAGTGTGTCGCTGTGGAGGTGTGCACACTGAACTGTTAGAATGAGTGTGTACACATGGAGGTGTCCACACTGAACTGTTAGAATGTGTGTGTCCACGTGGGGGTGTGCACACTGAACTGTTAGAATGAGTGTGCCCACATGGATGTGTGCACAGTGAACTGTTAGAATGAGTGTGTCTACATGGAGCTGTGCACACTGAAATGTTAGAATGAGTGTGCCCACATGGAGGTGTGGACACTGAACTGTTAGAATGAGTGTGTCCACATGGAGGTGTGCACACTGAACTGTTAGAATGAGTGTGCCCACATGGAGGTGTGCACACTATACTGTTAGAATGAGTGTGTCCACATGGAGGTGTGCACACTGAACTTTTAGAATGAGTGTGCCCACATGGAGGTGTGCACACTGAACTGTTCGAATATGTCCACATGGAGGTGTTCACACTGTATTGTTAGAATGAGTGTATCCACATGGAGGTGTGCACACTGAACTGTTAGAATGAGTGTGTCCACATGGAGGTGTGCACACTGAATTGTTAGAATTAGTGTATCCCTGTGGAGATGTGCACACTGAACTGTTAGAATGAGTTTGTCCACATGGAGGTGTGCACACTGAACTGTTAGAATGAGTGTGTCCACATGGAGTGTGCACACTGAACTGTTAGAATGAGTGTGTCCACATGGAGGTGTGCACACTGAACTGTTAGAATGTGTCCACATGGAGGTGTGCACACTGAACTGTTAGAATGATTGTGTCCACATGGAGGTGTGCACACTGAACTGTTAAAATGTCTGTGCCCACATGGAGGTGTCCACACTGTACTGTTAGAATGAGTGTGTCCACATGGAAGTGTGCACACTGAACTGTTAGAATGAGTGTGTCCACATGGAGGTGTGCACACTGAACTGTTAGAATGAGTTTATCCCTGTGGAGGTGTGCACACTGAACTGTTAGAATGAGTGTGTCCACATGGAGGTGTGCACACTGAAAGGTTAGAATGAGTGTGCCCACATGGAGGTGTGCACACTGTTCTGTTAGAATGAGTATGCCCACATGGAGGTGTGCACACTGAACTGTTAGAATGAGTGTGTTCACATGGATGTGTGCACACTGAACTGTTAGAATGAGTGTGTCCACATGGAGGTGTGCACACTGAACTGTTAGAATGACTGTGCCCACATGGAGGTGTGCACACTGAACTTTTAGAATGAGTGTGTCCACATGGAGGTGTGCACACTGAACTGTTAGAATGAGTATATCCCTGTGGAGGTGTGCACACTGAACTGTTAGAATGAGTGTATCCCTGTAGAGGTGTGCACACTGAACTGTTAGAATGAGTGTGCCCACATGGAGGTGTGCACACTGAACTGTTAGAATGAGTGTTTCCACATGGAGGTGTGCACACTGAACTGTTAGAATGAGTGTGTCCACATGGAGGTGTGCACACTGAACTGTTAGAATGAGTGTGCCCACATGGAGGTGTGCACACTGTTCTGTTAGAATGAGTATGCCCACATGGAGGTGTGCACACTGAACTGTTAGAATGAGTGTGCCCACATGGAGGTGTGCACACTGAACTGTTAGAATGAGTGTGTCCAGATGGAGGTGGGCACACTGAACAGTTAGAATGAGTGTGTACACATGGAAGTGTGCACACTGAACTGTTAGAATGAGTGTGCCCACATGGAGGTGTGCACACTGAACTGTTAGAATGAGTGTGTCCACATGGAGGTGTGCACACTGAACTGTTAGAATGAGTTTATCCCTGTGGAGGTGTGCACACTGAACTGTTAGAATGAGTGTGTCCACATGGAGGTGTGCACACTGAACGGTTAGAATGAGTGTGCCCACATGGAGGTGTGCACACTGTTCTTTTAGAATGAGTATGCCCACATGGAGGTGTGCACACTGAACTGTTAGAATGAGTGTGCCCACGTGGAGGTGTGCACACTGAACTGTTAGAATGAGTATGTCCACATGGAGGTGTGCACACTGAACTGTTAGAATGAGTGTGTCCACATGGAGGTGTGCACACTGAACTGTTAGATTGAGTGTGTCCACATGGAGGTGTGCACACTGTACTGTTAGAATGAGTGTGTCCCTGTGGAGGTGTGCACAATGATCTATTAGAATGAGTGTGCCCTCATGGAGGTGTGCACACTGAACAGTTAGAATGAGTTTGCCCACATGGAGATGTGCACACTGAACTGTTAGAATGTGTCCACATTGAGGTGTGCACACTGAACTGTTAGAATGATTGTGTCCACGTGGAGGTGTGCACACAGAACTGTTATAATGAGTTTGTCCACATGGAGTTGTGCACACTGAACTGTTAGAATGAGTGTGTCCACATGGAGGTGTGCACACTGAACTGTTAGAATGAGTGTGCCCACATGGAGTTGTGCACACTGAACTGTTAGAATGACTGTGTCCATATGGAGGTATGCACACTGAACTGTTAGAATGAGTGTGTCCACATGGAGGTGTGCACATTGACCTGTTAGAATGAGTGTGCCCACATGGAGGTTGCACACTGAACTGTTAGAATGAGTGTGCCCACATGGAGGTGTGCACACGGAACTGTTAGAATATGTCCATATTGAGGTGTGGACACTGTATTGTTAGAATGAGTGTGTCCACATGGAGCTGTGCACACTGAACTGTTAGAATGAGTGTGTCCACATGGAGGTGTCCACACTGAACTGTTAGAATGAGTGTGTCCACATGGAGTTGTGCACACTGAACTGTTAGAATGACTGTGCCCACACGGAGGTGTGCACACTGAACTGTTAGAATGAGTGTGTCCACATGGAAGTGTGCACAATGAGCTGTTAGAATGAGTGTGTCCACATGGAGGTGTGCACACTGAACTGTTAGAATGAGTGTGCCCACATGGAGGTGTGCACACTGTTCTGTTAGAATGAGTATGCCCACATGGATGTGTGCACACTGAACTGTTAGAATGAGTGTGCCCACATGGAGGTGTGCACACTGAACTGTTAGAATGAGTGTGCCCACATGGAGGTGTGCACACTGAACTGTTAGAATGAGTGTGTCCACATGGAGGTGTGCACATTGAACTGTTAGAATGAGTGTGCCCACATGGAGGTGTGCACACTGTTCTGTTAGAATGAGTATGCCCACATGGAGGTGTGCACACTGAACTGTTAGAATGAGTGTGCCCAAATGGAGGTGTGCACACTGAACTGTTAGAATGAGTGTGCCCACATGGATGTGTGCACACTGAACTGTTAGAATGAGTGTGTCCACATGGAGGTGTGCACACTGAACTGTTAGAATGAGTGTGCCCACATGGAGGTGTGGACACTGAACTGTTAGAATGAGTGTGTCCACATGGAGGTGTGCAAACTGAACTGTTAGAATGAGTGTGTCCACATGGAGGTATGCACACTGAACTGTTAGAATGAGTGTGTCCACATGGAGGTGTGCACACTGAACTGTTAAAATGTCTGTGCCCACATGGAGGTGTGCACACTGAACTGTTAGAATGAAAGTGTCCACATGGAGGTGTGCACACTGAACTGTTAGAATGAGTGTGCCCACATGGAGTTGTGCACACTGAACTGTTAGAATGAGTGTGTCCACATAGAGGTGTGCACACTGAACTGTTAGAATGAGTGTATCCCTGTGGAGGTGTGAACACTGACCTGTTAGAATGAGTGTGCCCACATGGAGGTGTGCACACTGAACTGTTAGAATGAGTGTGTCCACATGGAGGTGTGCACACTGAACTGTTAGAATGAGTGTGTCCACATGGAGGTGTGCACATTGAACTGTTAGAATGAGTGTGCCCACATGGATGTGTGCACACTGTTCTGTTAGAATGAGTATGCCCACATGGAGGTGTGCACACTGAACTGTTAGAATGAGTGTGCCCAAATGGAGGTGTGCACACTGAACTGTTAGAATGAGTGTGCCCACATGGATGTGTGCACACTGAACTGTTAGAATGAGTGTGTCCACATGGAGGTGTGCACACTGAACTGTTAGAATGAGTGTGCCCACATGGAGGTGTGGACACTGAACTGTTAGAATGAGTGTGTCCACATGGAGGTGTGCACACTGACCTGTTAGAATGAGTGTGTCCACATGGAGGTGTGCACAAAAAACTGTTAGAATGATTGTGTCCACATGGAGGTGTGCACACTGAACTGTTAAAATGTCTGTGCCCACATGGAGGTGTCCACACTGAACTGTTAGAATGAGTGTGTCCACATGGAGGTGTGCACACTGATCTGATAGAATGAGTGTGTCCACATGGAGGTGTGCACACTGAACTTTTAGAATGAGTGTGTCCACATGGAGGTGTGCACACAGAACTGTTAGAATGAGTGTGTCAACATGGAGGTGTGCACACTGAACTGTTAGAATGACTGTGCCCACATGGAGGTGTGCACACTGAACTGTTAGAATGAGTGTGTCCACATGGAGGTGTGCACACTGAACTGTTAGAATGAGTGTGTCCACATGGAGGTGTGCACACTGAACTGTTAGAATGAGTTTATCCCTGTGGAGGTGTGCACACTGAACTGTTAGAATGAGTGTGTCCACATGGAGGTGTGCACACTGAACGGTTAGAATGAGTGTGCCCACATGGAGGTGTGCACACTGTTCTGTTAGAATGAGTATGCCCACATGGAGGTGTGCACACTGAACTGTTAGAATGAGTGTGCCCACATGGAGATGTGCACACTGAACTGTTAGAATGAGTATGTCCACATGGAGGTGTGCACACTGAACTGTTAGAATGAGTGCGTCCACATGGAGGTGTGCACACAGAACTGTTAGAATGAGTGTGTCCACATGGAGGTGAGCACACTGAACTGTTAGAATGAGTGTGTCCACATGGAGGTGGGCACACTGAACTGTTAGAATGAGTGTGTCCCTGTGGAGGTGTGCACACTGAACTGTTAGAATGAGTGTGTCCACATGGAGGTGTGCAAACTGAACTGTTAGAATGAGTGTGCCCACATGGAGGTGTGCACACTGAACTGTTAGAATATGTCCAAATGGAGGTGTGCACACTGTATTGTTAGAATGAGTGTGCCACATGGAGGTGTGCACAATGAACTGTTAGAATGAGTGTGTTCACACGGAGGTGTGCACACTGAACTGTTAGAATGAGTGTGCCCACATGGAGGTGTGCACACTGAACTGTTAGAATATGTCCAAATGGAGGTGTGTACACTCTATTGTTAGAATGAGTGTGTCCACATGGAGGTGTGCACACTGAACTGTTAGAATGAGTGTGTCCACATGGAGGTGTGCACACTGAACTGTTAGAATGAGTGTGCCCACATGGAGGTGTGCACACTGAACTGTTAGAATATGTCCACATGGAGGTGTGCACACTGTATTGTTAGAATGAGTGTGTCCACATGGAGGTGTGCACACTGAACTGTTAGAATGAGTGTGTCCACATGGAGGTGTGCACACTGAACTGTTAGAATGATTGTGTCCACATGGAGGTGGGCACACTGAACTGTTAGAATGAGTGTGTACACATGGAAGTGTGCACACTGAACTGTTAGAATGAGTGTGCCCACATGGAGGTCTGCACACTGAACTGTTAGAATGAGTTTATCCCTGTGGAGGTGTGCACACTGAACTGTTAGAATGTGTGTGTCCACATGGAGGTATGCACACTGACCTGTTAGAATGAGTATGCCCACATGGAGGTGTGCACACTGAACTATTAGAATGAGTGTGCCCACATGGAGGTGTGCACACTGAACTGTTAGAATGAGTATGTCCACATGGAGGTGTGCACACTGAACTGTTAGAATGAGTGTGTCCACATGGAGGTGTGCACACAGAACTGTTAGATTGAGTGTGTCCACATGGAAGTGTTCACACTGAACTGTTAGAATGAGTGTGCCCAAATGGAGGTGTGCACACTGAACTGTTAGAATGAGTGTGTCCACAAGGAGGTGTGCACACTGAACTGTTAGAATGAGTGTGTCCACATGGAGGTGTGCACACTGAACTGTTAGATTGAGTGTGCCCACATGGAGGTGTGCACACTGAACTGTTAGAATGAGTGTGTCCACATGGAGGTGTGCACACTGAACTTTTAGAATGAGTGTGCCCACATGGAGGTGTGCACACTGAACTGTTAGAATGTGTCCACATGGAGGTGTGCACAGTGAACTGTTAGAATGAGTGTGTCCACATGGAGGTGTGCACACAGAACTGTTATAATGAGTTTGTCCACATGGAGGTGTGCACACTGAACTGTTAGAATGAGTGTATCCACATGGAGGTGTGCACACTGAACTGTTAGAATGAGAGTGTCCACATGGAGGTGTGCACACTGAACTGATAGAATGAGTGTGCCCACATGGAGTTGTGCACACTGAACTGTTAGAATGAGTGTGTCCACATGGAGGTGTGCACACTGAACTGTAAGAATGAGTGTGCCCACATGGATGTTGCACATTGAACTGTTAGAATGACTGTGTCCACATGGAGGTGTGCACACTGTATTGTTAGAATGAGTGTGTCCACATGGAGGTGTGCACACTGTATTGTTAGAATGAGTGTGTCCACATGGAGGTGTGCACACTGAACTGTTTAGAATGAGTGTGTGCACATGGAGGTGTGAACACTGAACTGTTAGAATGACTGTGTCCACATGGAGGTCTGCACACTGAACTGTTAGAATTAGTGTGTCCACATGGAGGTGTGCACACTGAACTGTTAGAATGACTGTGTCCACATGGAGGAGTGCACACTGAACTGTTAGAATGACTGTGCCCACATGGAGGTGTGCACACTGAACTGTTAGAATGAGTGTGTCCACAAGGAGGTGTGCACACTGAACCGTTAGAATGACTGTGTCCACATGGATGTGTGCACACTGAACTCTTAGAATGACTGTGCCCACAAGGAGGTGTGCACACTGAACTGTTAGAATGAGTGTGTCGCTGTGGAGTTGGGCACACTGAACTGTTAGAATGAGTGTGTACACATGGAGGTGTTCACACTGAACTGTTAGAATGTGTGTGTCCACGTGGGGGTGTGCACACTGAACTGTTAGAATGAGTGTGCCCACATGGAGGTGTGCACAGTGAACTGTTAGAATGAGTGTGTCAACATGGAGGTGTGCACACTGAAATGTTAGAATGAGTGTGCCCACATGGAGGTGTGGACACTGAACTGTTAGAATGAGTGTGTCCACATGGAGGTGTGCACACTGAACTGTTAGAATGAGTGTGCCCACATGGAGATGTGCACACTGAACTGTTAGAATGAGTATGTCCACATGGAGGTGTGCACACTGAACTGTTAGAATGAGTGCGTCCACATGGAGGTTTGCACACAGAACTGTTAGAATGAGTGTGTCCACATGGAGGTGAGCACACTGAACTGTTAGAATGAGTGTGCCCACATGGAGGTCTGCACACTGAACTGTTAGAATGAGTTTATCCCTGTGGAGGTGTGCACACTGAACTGTTAGAATGTGTGTGTCCACATGGAGGTATGCACACTGACCTGTTAGAATGAGTATGCCCACATGGAGGTGTGCACACTGAACTATTAGAATGAGTGTGCCCACATGGAGGTGTGCACACTGAACTGTTAGAATGAGTATGTCCACATGGAGGTGTGCACACTGAACTGTTAGAATGAGTGTGTCCACATGGAGGTGTGCACACAGAACTGTTAGATTGAGTGTGTCCACATGGAAGTGTTCACACTGAACTGTTAGAATGAGTGTGCCCAAATGGAGGTGTGCACACTGAACTGTTAGAATGAGTGTGTCCACAAGGAGGTGTGCACACTGAACTGTTAGAATGAGTGTGTCCACATGGAGGTGTGCACACTGAACTGATAGAATGAGTGTGCCCACATGGAGTTGTGCACACTGAACTGTTAGAATGAGTGTGTCCACATGGAGGTGTGCACACTGAACTGTAAGAATGAGTGTGCCCACATGGATGTTGCACATTGAACTGTTAGAATGACTGTGTCCACATGGAGGTGTGCACACTGTATTGTTAGAATGAGTGTGTCCACATGGAGGTGTGCACACTGAACTGTTAGAATGAGTGTGTCCACATGGAGGTGTGCACACTGAACTGTTAGAATGAGTGTGTGCACATGGAGGTGTGAACACTGAACTGTTAGAATGACTGTGTCCACATGGAGGTCTGCACACTGAACTGTTAGAATTAGTGGTGTCCACATGGAGGTGTGCACACTGAACTGTTAGAATGACTGTGTCCACATGGAGGAGTGCACACTGAACTGTTAGAATGACTGTGCCCACATGGAGGTGTGCACACTGAACTGTTAGAATGAGTGTGTCCACAAGGAGGTGTGAACACTGAACCGTTAGAATGACTGTGTCCACATGGATGTGTGCACACTGAACTCTTAGAATGACTGTGCCCACAAGGAGGTGTGCACACTGAACTGTTAGAATGAGTGTGTCGCTGTGGAGGTGGGCACACTGAACTGTTAGAATGAGTGTGTACACATGGAGGTGTCCACACTGAACTGTTAGAATGTGTGTGTCCACGTGGGGGTGTGCACACTGAACTGTTAGAATGAGTGTGCCCACATGGAGGTGTGCACAGTGAACTGTTAGAATGAGTGTGTCAACATGGAGGTGTGCACACTGAAATGTTAGAATGAGTGTGCCCACATGGAGGTGTGGACACTGAACTGTTAGAATGAGTGTGTCCACATGGAGGTGTGCACACTGAACTGTTAGAATGAGTGTGCCCACATGGAGGTGTGCACACTATACTGTTAGAATGAGTGTGTCCACATGGAGGTGTGCACACTGAACTTTTAGAATGAGTGTGCCCACATGGAGGTGTGCACACTGAACTGTTCGAATATGTCCACATGGAGGTGTTCACACTGTATTGTTAGAATGAGTGTATCCACATGGAGGTGTGCACACTGAACTGTTAGAATGAGTGTGTCCACATGGAGGTGTGCACACTGAATTGTTAGAATTAGTGTATCCCTGTGGAGATGTGCACACTGAACTGTTAGAATGAGTTTGTCCACATGGAGGTGTGCACACTGAACTGTTAGAATGAGTGTGTCCACATGGAGTGTGCACACTGAACTGTTAGAATGAGTGTGTCCACATGGAGGTGTGCACACTGAACTGTTAGAATGACTGTGCCCACATAGAGGTGTGCACACTGAACTGTTAGAATGAGTGTGTCCACATGGAGGTGTGCACACTGAACTGTTAGAATGAGTGTATCCCTGTGGAGGTGTGCACACTGAACTGTTAGAATGAGTGTGCCCACATGGAGGTGTGCACACTGAACTGTTAGAATGAGTGTTTCCACATGGAGGTGTGCACACTGAACTGTTAGAATGAGTGTGTCCAAATGGAGGTGTGCACACTGAACTGTTAGAATGAGTGTGCCCACATGGAGGTGTGCACACTGTTCTGTTAGAATGAGTATGCCCACAAGGAGGTGTGCACACTGAACTGTTAGAATGAGTGTGCCCACATGGAGGTGTGCACACTGAACTGTTAGAATGAGTGTGCCCACATGGAGGTGTGCACACTGAACTGTTAGAATGAGTGTGTCCACATGGAGGTGTGCACAGTGAACTGTTAGAATGAGTGTGTCCACATGCAGTTGTGCACACTGAACTGTTAGAATGAGTGTGCCCACATGGAGGTGTGGACACTGAACTGTTAGAATGAGTGTGTCCACATGGAGGTGTGCACACTGAACTGTTAGAATGTGTCCACATGGAGGTGTGCACACTGAACTGTTAGAATGAGTGTGTCCACATGGAGGTGTGCACACTGAACTGTTAGAAAGAGTGTGTCAACATGGAGGTGTGCACATTGAACTGTTAGAATGAGTGTGTCCACATGGAGGTGTGCACACTGAACTGTTAGAATGAGTGTGTCCACATGGAGGTGTGCACACTGAACTGTTAGAATGAGTGTGCCCACATGGAGGTGTGCACACTGTTCTGTTAGAATGAGTATGCCCACATGGAGGTGTGCACACTGAACTGTTAGAATGAGTGTGCCCACATGGAGGTGTGCACACTGAACTGTTAGAATGAGTGTGCCCACATGGAGGTGTGCACACTGAACTGTTAGAATGAGTGTGTCCACATGGAGGTGTGCACAGTGAACTGTTAGAATGAGTGTGTCCACATGGAGGTGTGCACACTGAACTGTTAGAATGAGTGTGTCCACATGGAGGTGTGCACAGTGAACTGTTAGAATGAGTGTGTCCACATGGAGTTGTGCACACTGAACTGTTAGAATGAGTGTGCCCACATGGAGGTGTGGACACTGAACTGTTAGAATGAGTGTGTCCACATGGAGGTGTGCACTCTGAACTGTTAGAATGTGTCCACATGGAGGTGTGCACACTGAACTGTTAGAATGATTGTGTCCACATGGAGGTGTGCACACTGAACTGTTAAAATGTCTGTGCCCACATGGAGGTGTCCACACTGTACTGTTAGAATGAGTGTGCCCACATGGAGGTGTGAACACTGAATTGTTAGAATGAGTGTGTCCACATGGAGGTGTGCACACTGAACTGTTAGAATGAGTTTATCCCTGTGGAGGTGTGCACACTGAACTGTTAGAATGAGTGTGTCCACATGGAGGTGTGCACACTGAAAGGTTAGAATGAGTGTGCCCACATGGAGGTGTGCACACTGTTCTGTTAGAATGAGTATGCCCACATGGAGGTGTGCACACTGAACTGTTAGAATGAGTGTGCCCACATGGAGTTGTGCACACTGAACTGTTAGAATGAGTATGTCCACATGGAGGTGTGCACCCTGACTGTTAGAATGAGTGTGTCCACATGGAGGTGTGCACACTGAACTGTTAGATTGAGTGTGTCCACATGGAGGTGTGCACACTGAACCGTTAGAATGCCTGTGCCCACATGGAGGTGTGCACACTGAACTGTTAGAATGAGTGTGTCCACATGGAGGTGTGCACACTGAACTGTTAGAAAGAGTGTGTCAACATGGAGGTGTGCACATTGAACTGTTAGAATGAGTGTGTCCACATGGAGGTGTGCACACTGAGCTGTTAGAATGAGTGTGTCCACATGGAGGTGTGCACACTGAACTGTTAGAATGAGTGTGCCCACATGGAGGTGTGCACACTGTTCTGTTAGAATGAGTGTGCCCACATGGAGGTGTGCCCACTGTTCTGTTAGAATGAGTATGCCCACATGGAGGTGTGCACACTGAACTGTTAGAATGAGTGTGTCCACATGGAGGTGTGCACATTTAACTGTTAGAATGAGTGTGTCCACATGGAGGTGTGCACACTGAACTGTTAGAATGAGTGTGTCCACATGGAGGTGTGCACACTGAACCGTTAGATTCACTGTGTCCACATGGAGGTGTGCACACTGAACTGTTAGAATGACTGTGCCCACAAGGAGGTGTGCACACTGAACTGTTAGAATGAGTGTGTCCCTGTAGAGGTGTGCACACTGAACTGTTAGAATGAGTGTGCCCACATGGAGTTGTGTACACTGAACTGTTAGAATGATTGTGTCTACATGGAGGTGTGCACACTGAACTGTTAGAATGACTGTGTTCACATGGATGTGTGCACACTGAACTGTTAGAATGAGTGTGTCCACATGGAGGTGTGCACACTGAACTGTTAGAATGAGTATATCCCTGTGGAGGTGTGCACATTGAACTGTTAGAATGAGTGTATCCCTGTAGAGGTGTGCACACTGAACTGTTAGAATGAGTGTGCCCACATGGAGGTGTGCACACTGAACTGTTAGAATGAGTGTTTCCACATGGAGGTGTGCACACTGAACTGTTAGAATGAGTGTGTCCACATGGAGGTGTGCACACTGAACTGTTAGAATGAGTGTGCCCACATGGAGGTGTGCACACTGTTCTGTTAGAATGAGTATTCCCACATGGAGGTGTGCACACTGAACTGTTAGAATGAGTGTGTCCACATGGAGTTGTGCACACTGAACTGTTAGAATGAGTGTGCCCACATGGAGGTGTGGACACTGAACTGTTAGAATGAGTGTGTCCACATGGAGGTGTGCACACTGAACTGTTAGAATGTGTCCACATGGAGGTGTGCACACTGAACTGTTAGAATGAGTGTGTCCACATGGAGGTGTGCACACTGAACTGTTAGAAAGAGTGTGTCAACATGGAGGTGTGCACATTGAACTGTTAGAATGAGTGTGTCCACATGGAGGTGTGCACACTGAACTGTTAGAATGAGTGTGTCCACATGGAGGTGTGCACACTGAACTGTTAGAATGAGTGTGCCCACATGGAGGTGTGCACACTGTTCTGTTAGAATGAGTATGCCCACATGGAGGTGTGCACACTGAACTGTTAGAATGAGTGTGCCCACATGGAGGTGTGCACACTGAACTGTTAGAATGAGTGTGCCCACATGGAGGTGTGCACACTGTTCTGTTAGAATGAGTATGCCCACATGGAGGTGTGCACACTGAACTGTTAGAATGAGTGTGCCCACATGGAGGTGTGCACACTGAACTGTTAGAATGAGTGTGCCCACATGGAGGTGTGCACACTGAACTGTTAGAATGAGTGTGTCCACATGGAGGTGTGCACAGTGAACTGTTAGAATGAGTGTGTCCACATGGAGGTGTGCACACTGAACTGTTAGAATGAGTGTGTCCACATGGAGGTGTGCACAGTGAACTGTTAGAATGAGTGTGTCCACATGGAGTTGTGCACACTGAACTGTTAGAATGAGTGTGCCCACATGGAGGTGTGGACACTGAACTGTTAGAATGAGTGTGTCCACATGGAGGTGTGCACACTGAACTGTTAGAATGTGTCCACATGGAGGTGTGCACACTGAACTGTTAGAATGATTGTGTCCACATGGAGGTGTGCACACTGAACTGTTAAAATGTCTGTGCCCACATGGAGGTGTCCACACTGTACTGTTAGAATGAGTGTGCCCACATGGAGGTGTGCACACTGAACTGTTAGAATGAGTGTGTCCACATGGAGGTGTGCACACTGAACTGTTAGAATGAGTTTATCCCTGTGGAGGTGTGCACACTGAACTGTTAGAATGAGTGTGTCCACATGGAGGTGTGCACACTGAAAGGTTAGAATGAGTGTGCCCACATGGAGGTGTGCACACTGTTCTGTTAGAATGAGTATGCCCACATGGAGGTGTGCACACTGAACTGTTAGAATGAGTGTGCCCACATGGAGTTGTGCACTCTGAACTGTTAGAATGAGTATGTCCACATGGAGGTGTGCACCCTGACTGTTAGAATGAGTGTGTCCACATGGAGGTGTGCACACTGAACTGTTAGATTGAGTGTGTCCACATGGAGGTGTGCACACTGAACCGTTAGAATGCCTGTGCCCACATGGAGGTGTGCACACTGAACTGTTAGAATGAGTGTGTCCACATGGAGGTGTGCACACTGAACTGTTAGAAAGAGTGTGTCAACATGGAGGTGTGCACATTGAACTGTTAGAATGAGTGTGTCCACATGGAGGTGTGCACACTGAGCTGTTAGAATGAGTGTGTCCACATGGAGGTGTGCACACTGAACTGTTAGAATGAGTGTGCCCACATGGAGGTGTGCACACTGTTCTGTTAGAATGAGTGTGCCCACATGGAGGTGTGCCCACTGTTCTGTTAGAATGAGTATGCCCACATGGAGGTGTGCACACTGAACTGTTAGAATGAGTGTGTCCACATGGAGGTGTGCACATTTAACTGTTAGAATGAGTGTGTCCACATGGAGGTGTGCACACTGAACTGTTAGAATGAGTGTGTCCACATGGAGGTGTGCACACTGAACCGTTAGATTCACTGTGTCCACATGGAGGTGTGCACACTGAACTGTTAGAATGACTGTGCCCACAAGGAGGTGTGCACACTGAACTGTTAGAATGAGTGTGTCCCTGTAGAGGTGTGCACACTGAACTGTTAGAATGAGTGTGCCCACATGGAGTTGTGTACACTGAACTGTTAGAATGATTGTGTCTACATGGAGGTGTGCACACTGAACTGTTAGAATGACTGTGTTCACATGGATGTGTGCACACTGAACTGTTAGAATGAGTGTGTCCACATGGAGGTGTGCACACTGAACTGTTAGAATGACTGTGCCCACATGGAGTTGTGCACACTGAACTTTTAGAATGAGTGTGTCCACATGGAGGTGTGCACACTGAACTGTTAGAATGAGTATATCCCTGTGGAGGTGTGCACATTGAACTGTTAGAATGAGTGTATCCCTGTAGAGGTGTGCACACTGAACTGTTAGAATGAGTGTGCCCACATGGAGGGGTGCACACTGAACTGTTAGAATGAGTGTTTCCACATGGAGGTGTGCACACTGAACTGTTAGAATGAGTGTGTCCACATGGAGGTGTGCACACTGAACTGTTAGAATGAGTGTGCCCACATGGAGGTGTGCACACTGTTCTGTTAGAATGAGTATGCCCACATGGAGGTGTGCACACTGAACTGTTAGAATGAGTGTGCCCACATGGAGGTGTGCACACTGAACTGTTAGAATGAGTGTGCCCACATGGAGGTGTGCACACTGAACTGTTAGAATGAGTGTGTCCACATGGAGGTGTGCACAGTGAACTGTTAGAATGAGTGTGTCCACATGGAGGTGTGCACACTGAAATGTTAGAATGAGTGTGCCCACATGGAGGTGTGGACAATGAACTGTTAGAATGAGTGTGTCCACATGGAGGTGTGCACACTGAACTGTTAGAATGTGTCCACATGGAGGTGTGCACACTGAACTGTTAGAATGATTGTGTCCACATGGAGGTGTGCACACTGAACTGTTAAAATGTCTGTGCCCACATGGAGGTGTCCACACTGTACTGTTAGAATGAGTGTGCCCACATGGAGGTGTGCACACTGAACTGTTAGAATGAGTGTGCCCACATGGAGGTTGCACATTGAACTGTTAGAATGACTGTGTCCACATGGAGGTGTGCACACTGTATTGTTAGAATGAGTGTGTCCACATGGAGGTGTGCACACTGTACTGTTAGAATGAGTGTGTCCACATGGAGGTGTGCACACTGAACTGTTAGAATGAGTGTGTCCACATGGAGGTGTGCACACTGAACTGTTAGAATGAGTGTGTCCACATGGAGGTGTGCACCCTGAACTGTTAGAATGAGTGTGTCCACATGGAGTGTGCACACTGAACTGTTAGAATGAGTGTGTCCACATGGAGGTGTGCACACTGAACTGTTAGAATGAGTGTGTCCACATGGAGTTGTGCACACTTAACTGTTAGAATGAGTGTGTCCACATGGAGGTGTGCACACTGAACTGTTAGAATGAGTGTGTCCACATGGAGGTTTGCACACTGAACTGTTAGAATGTGTCCACATTTAAGTGTGCTCACTGAACTGTTAGAATGAGTGTGCCCACATGGAGGTGTGCACACTGAAATGTTAGAATGAGTGTGTCCACATCGAGGTGTGCACACTGAACTGTTAGAATGAGTGTATCCCTGTGGAGGTGTGCACACTGAACTGTTAGATTGAGTGTGCCCACATGGAGGTATGCACACTGAACTGTTAGAATGAGTGTGTCCACATGGAGGTGTGCACACTGAACTTTTAGAATGATTGTTTCCCTGTGGAGGTGTGCACACTGAACTGTTAGAATGAGTGAGTCCACATGGAGGTGTGCACACTGAACTGTTAGAATGAGTGTGTCCACATGGAGGTGTGCACACTGAACTGTTAGAATGAGTGTGCACACATGGAGTTGTGCACACTGAACTGTTAGAATGAGTGTGTCCACATGGAAATGTGCACACTGAACTGTTAGAATGAGTGTATCCCTGTGGAGGTGTGAACACTGAACTGTTAGAATGAGTGTGCCCACATGGAGGTGTGCACACTGAACTGTTAGAATGAGTGTGTCCACATGGAGGTGTGCACATTGAACTGTTAGAATGAGTGTGCCCACATGGAGGTGTGCACACTGTTCTGTTAGAATGAGTATGCCCACATGGAGGTGTGCACACTGAACTGTTAGAATGAGTGTGCCCAAATGGAGGTGTGCACACTGAACTGTTAGAATGAGTGTGCCCACATGGATGTGTGCACACTGAACTGTTAGAATGAGTGTGTCCACATGGAGGTGTGCACACTGAACTGTTAGAATGAGTGTGCCCACATGGAGGTGTGGACACTGAACTGTTAGAATGAGTGTGTCCACATGGAGGTGTGCAAACTGAACTGTTAGAATGAGTGTGTCCACATGGAGGTATGCACACTGAACTGTTAGAATGAGTGTGTCCACATGGAGGTGTGCACACTGAACTGTTAAAATGTCTGTGCCCACATGGAGGTGTGCACACTGAACTGTTAGAATGAAAGTGTCCACATGGAGGTGTGCACACTGAACTGTTAGAATGAGTGTGCCCACATGGAGTTGTGCACACTGAACTGTTAGAATGAGTGTGTCCACATAGAGGTGTGCACACTGAACTGTTAGAATGAGTGTATCCCTGTGGAGGTGTGAACACTGACCTGTTAGAATGAGTGTGCCCACATGGAGGTGTGCACACTGAACTGTTAGAATGAGTGTGTCCACATGGAGGTGTGCACACTGAACTGTTAGAATGAGTGTGTCCACATGGAGGTGTGCACATTGAACTGTTAGAATGAGTGTGCCCACATGGATGTGTGCACACTGTTCTGTTAGAATGAGTATGCCCACATGGAGGTGTGCACACTGAACTGTTAGAATGAGTGTGCCCAAATGGAGGTGTGCACACTGAACTGTTAGAATGAGTGTGCCCACATGGATGTGTGCACACTGCACTGTTAGAATGAGTGTGTCCACATGGAGGTGTGCACACTGAACTGTTAGAATGAGTGTGCCCACATGGAGGTGTGGACACTGAACTGTTAGAATGAGTGTGTCCACATGGAGGTGTGCACACTGACCTGTTAGAATGAGTGTGTCCACATGGAGGTGTGCACAAAAAACTGTTAGAATGATTGTGTCCACATGGAGGTGTGCACACTGAACTGTTAGAATGAGTATATCCCTGTGGAGGTGTGCACATTGAACTGTTAGAATGAGTGTATCCCTGTAGAGGTGTGCACACTGAACTGTTAGAATGAGTGTGCCCACATGGAGGTGTGCACACTGAACTGTTAGAATGAGTGTTTCCACATGGAGGTGTGCACACTGAACTGTTAGAATGAGTGTGTCCACATGGAGGTGTGCACACTGAACTGTTAGAATGAGTGTGCCCACATGGAGGTGTGCACACTGTTCTGTTAGAATGAGTATTCCCACATGGAGGTGTGCACACTGAACTGTTAGAATGAGTGTGTCCACATGGAGTTGTGCACACTGAACTGTTAGAATGAGTGTGCCCACATGGAGGTGTGGACACTGAACTGTTAGAATGAGTGTGTCCACATGGAGGTGTGCACACTGAACTGTTAGAATGTGTCCACATGGAGGTGTGCACACTGAACTGTTAGAATGAGTGTGTCCACATGGAGGTGTGCACACTGAACTGTTAGAAAGAGTGTGTCAACATGGAGGTGTGCACATTGAACTGTTAGAATGAGTGTGTCCACATGGAGGTGTGCACACTGAACTGTTAGAATGAGTGTGTCCACATGGAGGTGTGCACACTGAACTGTTAGAATGAGTGTGCCCACATGGAGGTGTGCACACTGTTCTGTTAGAATGAGTATGCCCACATGGAGGTGTGCACACTGAACTGTTAGAATGAGTGTGCCCACATGGAGGTGTGCACACTGAACTGTTAGAATGAGTGTGCCCACATGGAGGTGTGCACACTGTTCTGTTAGAATGAGTATGCCCACATGGAGGTGTGCACACTGAACTGTTAGAATGAGTGTGCCCACATGGAGGTGTGCACACTGAACTGTTAGAATGAGTGTGCCCACATGGAGGTGTGCACACTGAACTGTTAGAATGAGTGTGTCCACATGGAGGTGTGCACAGTGAACTGTTAGAATGAGTGTGTCCACATGGAGGTGTGCACACTGAACTGTTAGAATGAGTGTGTCCACATGGAGGTGTGCACAGTGAACTGTTAGAATGAGTGTGTCCACATGGAGTTGTGCACACTGAACTGTTAGAATGAGTGTGCCCACATGGAGGTGTGGACACTGAACTGTTAGAATGAGTGTGTCCACATGGAGGTGTGCACACTGAACTGTTAGAATGTGTCCACATGGAGGTGTGCACACTGAACTGTTAGAATGATTGTGTCCACATGGAGGTGTGCACACTGAACTGTTAAAATGTCTGTGCCCACATGGAGGTGTCCACACTGTACTGTTAGAATGAGTGTGCCCACATGGAGGTGTGCACACTGAACTGTTAGAATGAGTGTGTCCACATGGAGGTGTGCACACTGAACTGTTAGAATGAGTTTATCCCTGTGGAGGTGTGCACACTGAACTGTTAGAATGAGTGTGTCCACATGGAGGTGTGCACACTGAAAGGTTAGAATGAGTGTGCCCACATGGAGGTGTGCACACTGTTCTGTTAGAATGAGTATGCCCACATGGAGGTGTGCACACTGAACTGTTAGAATGAGTGTGCCCACATGGAGTTGTGCACTCTGAACTGTTAGAATGAGTATGTCCACATGGAGGTGTGCACCCTGACTGTTAGAATGAGTGTGTCCACATGGAGGTGTGCACACTGAACTGTTAGATTGAGTGTGTCCACATGGAGGTGTGCACACTGAACCGTTAGAATGCCTGTGCCCACATGGAGGTGTGCACACTGAACTGTTAGAATGAGTGTGTCCACATGGAGGTGTGCACACTGAACTGTTAGAAAGAGTGTGTCAACATGGAGGTGTGCACATTGAACTGTTAGAATGAGTGTGTCCACATGGAGGTGTGCACACTGAACTGTTAGAATGAGTGTGTCCACATGGAGGTGTGCACAGTGAACTGTTAGAATGAGTGTGTCCACATGGAGGTGTGCACACTGAAATGTTAGAATGAGTGTGCCCACATGGAGGTGTGGACAATGAACTGTTAGAATGAGTGTGTCCACATGGAGGTGTGCACACTGAACTGTTAGAATGTGTCCACATGGAGGTGTGCACACTGAACTGTTAGAATGATTGTGTCCACATGGAGGTGTGCACACTGAACTGTTAAAATGTCTGTGCCCACATGGAGGTGTCCACACTGTACTGTTAGAATGAGTGTGCCCACATGGAGGTGTGCACACTGAACTGTTAGAATGAGTGTGCCCACATGGAGGTTGCACATTGAACTGTTAGAATGACTGTGTCCACATGGAGGTGTGCACACTGTATTGTTAGAATGAGTGTGTCCACATGGAGGTGTGCACACTGTACTGTTAGAATGAGTGTGTCCACATGGAGGTGTGCACACTGAACTGTTAGAATGAGTGTGTCCACATGGATGTGTGCACACTGAACTGTTAGAATGAGTGTGTCCACATGGAGGTGTGCACCCTGAACTGTTAGAATGAGTGTGTCCACATGGAGTGTGCACACTGAACTGTTAGAATGAGTGTGTCCACATGGAGGTGTGCACACTGAACTGTTAGAATGAGTGTGTCCACATGGAGTTGTGCACACTTAACTGTTAGAATGAGTGTGTCCACATGGAGGTGTGCACACTGAACTGTTAGAATGAGTGTGTCCACATGGAGGTTTGCACACTGAACTGTTAGAATGTGTCCACATTTAAGTGTGCTCACTGAACTGTTAGAATGAGTGTGCCCACATGGAGGTGTGCACACTGAAATGTTAGAATGAGTGTGTCCACATCGAGGTGTGCACACTGAATTGTTAGAATGAGTGTATCCCTGTGGAGGTGTGCACACTGAACTGTTAGATTGAGTGTGCCCACATGGAGGTATGCACACTGAACTGTTAGAATGAGTGTGTCCACATGGAGGTGTGCACACTGAACTTTTAGAATGATTGTTTCCCTGTGGAGGTGTGCACACTGAACTGTTAGAATGAGTGAGTCCACATGGAGGTGTGCACACTGAACTGTTAGAATGAGTGTGTCCACATGGAGGTGTGCACACTGAACTGTTAGAATGAGTGTGCACACATGGAGTTGTGCACACTGAACTGTTAGAATGAGTGTGTCCACGTAGAGGTGTGCACACTGAACTGTTAGAATGAGTGTATCCCTGTGGAGGTGTGAACACTGAACTGTTAGAATGAGTGTGCCCACATGGAGGTGTGCACACTGAACTGTTAGAATGAGTGTGTCCACATGGAGGTGTGCACATTGAACTGTTAGAATGAGTGTGCCCACATGGAGGTGTGCACACTGTTCTGTTAGAATGAGTATGCCCACATGGAGGTGTGCACACTGAACTGTTAGAATGAGTGTGCCCAAATGGAGGTGTGCACACTGAACTGTTAGAATGAGTGTGCCCACATGGATGTGTGCACACTGAACTGTTAGAATGAGTGTGTCCACATGGAGGTGTGCACACTGAACTGTTAGAATGAGTGTGCCCACATGGAGGTGTGGACACTGAACTGTTAGAATGAGTGTGTCCACATGGAGGTGTGCAAACTGAACTGTTAGAATGAGTGTGTCCACATGGAGGTATGCACACTGAACTGTTAGAATGAGTGTGTCCACATGGAGGTGTGCACACTGAACTGTTAAAATGTCTGTGCCCACATGGAGGTGTGCACACTGAACTGTTAGAATGAAAGTGTCCACATGGAGGTGTGCACACTGAACTGTTAGAATGAGTGTGCCCACATGGAGTTGTGCACACTGAACTGTTAGAATGAGAGTGTCCACATAGAGGTGTGCACACTGAACTGTTAGAATGAGTGTATCCCTGTGGAGGTGTGAACACTGACCTGTTAGAATGAGTGTGCCCACATGGAGGTGTGCACACTGAACTGTTAGAATGAGTGTGTCCACATGGAGGTGTGCACACTGAACTGTTAGAATGAGTGTGTCCACATGGAGGTGTGCACATTGAACTGTTAGAATGAGTGTGCCCACATGGATGTGTGCACACTGTTCTGTTAGAATGAGTATGCCCACATGGAGGTGTGCACACTGAACTGTTAGAATGAGTGTGCCCAAATGGAGGTGTGCACACTGAACTGTTAGAATGAGTGTGCCCACATGGATGTGTGCACACTGCACTGTTAGAATGAGTGTGTCCACATGGAGGTGTGCACACTGAACTGTTAGAATGAGTGTGCCCACATGGAGGTGTGGACACTGAACTGTTAGAATGAGTGTGTCCACATGGAGGTGTGCACACTGACCTGTTAGAATGAGTGTGTCCACATGGAGGTGTGCACAAAAAACTGTTAGAATGATTGTGTCCACATGGAGGTGTGCACACTGAACTGTTAGAATGAGTATATCCCTGTGGAGGTGTGCACATTGAACTGTTAGAATGAGTGTATCCCTGTAGAGGTGTGCACACTGAACTGTTAGAATGAGTGTGCCCACATGGAGGTGTGCACACTGAACTGTTAGAATGAGTGTTTCCACATGGAGGTGTGCACACTGAACTGTTAGAATGAGTGTGTCCACATGGAGGTGTGCACACTGAACTGTTAGAATGAGTGTGCCCACATGGAGGTGTGCACACTGTTCTGTTAGAATGAGTATTCCCACATGGAGGTGTGCACACTGAACTGTTAGAATGAGTGTGTCCACATGGAGTTGTGCACACTGAACTGTTAGAATGAGTGTGCCCACATGGAGGTGTGGACACTGAACTGTTAGAATGAGTGTGTCCACATGGAGGTGTGCACACTGAACTGTTAGAATGTGTCCACATGGAGGTGTGCACACTGAACTGTTAGAATGAGTGTGTCCACATGGAGGTGTGCACACTGAACTGTTAGAAAGAGTGTGTCAACATGGAGGTGTGCACATTGAACTGTTAGAATGAGTGTGTCCACATGGAGGTGTGCACACTGAACTGTTAGAATGAGTGTGTCCACATGGAGGTGTGCACACTGAACTGTTAGAATGAGTGTGCCCACATGGAGGTGTGCACACTGTTCTGTTAGAATGAGTATGCCCACATGGAGGTGTGCACACTGAACTGTTAGAATGAGTGTGCCCACATGGAGGTGTGCACACTGAACTGTTAGAATGAGTGTGCCCACATGGAGGTGTGCACACTGTTCTGTTAGAATGAGTATGCCCACATGGAGGTGTGCACACTGAACTGTTAGAATGAGTGTGCCCACATGGAGGTGTGCACACTGAACTGTTAGAATGAGTGTGCCCACATGGAGGTGTGCACACTGAACTGTTAGAATGAGTGTGTCCACATGGAGGTGTGCACAGTGAACTGTTAGAATGAGTGTGTCCACATGGAGGTGTGCACACTGAACTGTTAGAATGAGTGTGTCCACATGGAGGTGTGCACAGTGAACTGTTAGAATGAGTGTGTCCACATGGAGTTGTGCACACTGAACTGTTAGAATGAGTGTGCCCACATGGAGGTGTGGACACTGAACTGTTAGAATGAGTGTGTCCACATGGAGGTGTGCACACTGAACTGTTAGAATGTGTCCACATGGAGGTGTGCACACTGAACTGTTAGAATGATTGTGTCCACATGGAGGTGTGCACACTGAACTGTTAAAATGTCTGTGCCCACATGGAGGTGTCCACACTGTACTGTTAGAATGAGTGTGCCCACATGGAGGTGTGCACACTGAACTGTTAGAATGAGTGTGTCCACATGGAGGTGTGCACACTGAACTGTTAGAATGAGTTTATCCCTGTGGAGGTGTGCACACTGAACTGTTAGAATGAGTGTGTCCACATGGAGGTGTGCACACTGAAAGGTTAGAATGAGTGTGCCCACATGGAGGTGTGCACACTGTTCTGTTAGAATGAGTATGCCCACATGGAGGTGTGCACACTGAACTGTTAGAATGAGTGTGCCCACATGGAGTTGTGCACTCTGAACTGTTAGAATGAGTATGTCCACATGGAGGTGTGCACCCTGACTGTTAGAATGAGTGTGTCCACATGGAGGTGTGCACACTGAACTGTTAGATTGAGTGTGTCCACATGGAGGTGTGCACACTGAACCGTTAGAATGCCTGTGCCCACATGGAGGTGTGCACACTGAACTGTTAGAATGAGTGTGTCCACATGGAGGTGTGCACACTGAACTGTTAGAAAGAGTGTGTCAACATGGAGGTGTGCACATTGAACTGTTAGAATGAGTGTGTCCACATGGAGGTGTGCACACTGAGCTGTTAGAATGAGTGTGTCCACATGGAGGTGTGCACACTGTTCTGTTAGAATGAGTGTGCCCACATGGAGGTGTGCCCACTGTTCTGTTAGAATGAGTATGCCCACATGGAGGTGTGCACACTGAACTGTTAGAATGAGTGTGTCCACATGGAGGTGTGCACATTTAACTGTTAGAATGAGTGTGTCCACATGGAGGTGTGCACACTGAACTGTTAGAATGAGTGTGTCCACATGGAGGTGTGCACACTGAACCGTTAGATTCACTGTGTCCACATGGAGGTGTGCACACTGAACTGTTAGAATGACTGTGCCCACAAGGAGGTGTGCACACTGAACTGTTAGAATGAGTGTGTCCCTGTAGAGGTGTGCACACTGAACTGTTAGATTGAGTGTGCCCACATGGAGTTGTGTACACTGAACTGTTAGAATGATTGTGTCTACATGGAGGTGTGCACACTGAACTGTTAGAATGACTGTGTTCACATGGATGTGTGCACACTGAACTGTTAGAATGAGTGTGTCCACATGGAGGTGTGCACACTGAACTGTTAGAATGACTGTGCCCACATGGAGGTGTGCACACTGAACTTTTAGAATGAGTGTGTCCACATGGAGGTGTGCACACTGAACTGTTAGAATGAGTATATCCCTGTGGAGGTGTGCACATTGAACTGTTAGAATGAGTGTATCCCTGTAGAGGTGTGCACACTGAACTGTTAGAATGAGTGTGCCCACATGGAGGGTGCACACTGAACTGTTAGAATGAGTGTTTCCACATGGAGGTGTGCACACTGAACTGTTAGAATGAGTGTGTCCACATGGAGGTGTGCACACTGAACTGTTAGAATGAGTGTGCCCACATGGAGGTGTGCACACTGTTCTGTTAGAATGAGTATGCCCACATGGAGGTGTGCACACTGAACTGTTAGAATGAGTGTGCCCACATGGAGGTGTGCACACTGAACTGTTAGAATGAGTGTGCCCACATGGAGGTGTGCACACTGAACTGTTAGAATGAGTGTGTCCACATGGAGGTGTGCACAGTGAACTGTTAGAATGAGTGTGTCCACATGGACGTGTGCACACTGAAATGTTAGAATGAGTGTGCCCACATGGAGGTGTGGACAATGAACTGTTAGAATGAGTGTGTCCACATGGAGGTGTGCACACTGAACTGTTAGAATGTGTCCACATGGAGGTGTGCACACTGAACTGTTAGAATGATTGTGTCCACATGGAGGTGTGCACACTGAACTGTTAAAATGTCTGTGCCCACATGGAGGTGTCCACACTGTACTGTTAGAATGAGTGTGTCCACATGGAGTGTGCACACTGAACTGTTAGAATGAGTGTGTCCACATGGAGGTGTGCACACTGAACTGTTAGAATGAGTGTGTCCACATGGAGTTGTGCACACTTAACTGTTAGAATGAGTGTGTCCACATGGAGGTGTGCACACTGAACTGTTAGAATGAGTGTGTCCACATGGAGGTTTGCACACTGAACTGTTAGAATGTGTCCACATTTAAGTGTGCTCACTGAACTGTTAGAATGAGTGTGCCCACATGGAGGTGTGCACACTGAAATGTTAGAATGAGTGTGTCCACATCGAGGTGTGCACACTGAACTGTTAGAATGAGTGTATCCCTGTGGAGGTGTGCACACTGAACTGTTAGATTGAGTGTGCCCACATGGAGGTATGCACACTGAACTGTTAGAATGAGTGTGTCCACATGGAGGTGTGCACACTGAACTTTTAGAATGATTGTTTCCCTGTGGAGGTGTGCACACTGAACTGTTAGAATGAGTGAGTCCACATGGAGGTGTGCACACTGAACTGTTAGAATGAGTGTGTCCACATGGAGGTGTGCACACTGAACTGTTAGAATGAGTGTGCACACATGGAGTTGTGCACACTGAACTGTTAGAATGAGTGTGTCCACGTAGAGGTGTGCACACTGAACTGTTAGAATGAGTGTATCCCAGTGGAGGTGTGAACACTGAACTGTTAGAATGAGTGTGCCCACATGGAGGTGTGCACACTGAACTGTTAGAATGAGTGTGTCCACATGGAGGTGTGCACATTGAACTGTTAGAATGAGTGTGCCCACATGGAGGTGTGCACACTGTTCTGTTAGAATGAGTATGCCCACATGGAGGTGTGCACACTGAACTGTTAGAATGAGTGTGCCCAAATGGAGGTGTGCACACTGAACTGTTAGAATGAGTGTGCCCACATGGATGTGTGCACACTGAACTGTTAGAATGAGTGTGTCCACATGGAGGTGTGCACACTGAACTGTTAGAATGAGTGTGCCCACATGGAGGTGTGGACACTGAACTGTTAGAATGAGTGTGTCCACATGGAGGTGTCCAAACTGAACTGTTAGAATGAGTGTGTCCACATGGAGGTATGCACACTGAACTGTTAGAATGAGTGTGTCCACATGGAGGTGTGCACACTGAACTGTTAAAATGTCTGTGCCCACATGGAGGTGTGCACACTGAACTGTTAGAATGAAAGTGTCCACATGGAGGTGTGCACACTGAACTGTTAGAATGAGTGTGCCCACATGGAGTTGTGCACACTGAACTGTTAGAATGAGTGTGTCCACATAGAGGTGTGCACACTGAACTGTTAGAATGAGTGTATCCCTGTGGAGGTGTGAACACTGACCTGTTAGAATGAGTGTGCCCACATGGAGGTGTGCACACTGAACTGTTAGAATGAGTGTGTCCACATGGAGGTGTGCACACTGAACTGTTAGAATGAGTGTGTCCACATGGAGGTGTGCACATTGAACTGTTAGAATGAGTGTGCCCACATGGATGTGTGCACACTGTTCTGTTAGAATGAGTATGCCCACATGGAGGTGTGCACACTGAACTGTTAGAATGAGTGTGCGCAAATGGAGGTGTGCACACTGAACTGTTAGAATGAGTGTGCCCACATGGATGTGTGCACACTGCACTGTTAGAATGAGTGTGTCCACATGGAGGTGTGCACACTGAACTGTTAGAATGAGTGTGCCCACATGGAGGTGTGGACACTGAACTGTTAGAATGAGTGTGTCCACATGGAGGTGTGCACACTGACCTGTTAGAATGAGTGTGTCCACATGGAGGTGTGCACAAAAAACTGTTAGAATGATTGTGTCCACATGGAGGTGTGCACACTGAACTGTTAAAATGTCTGTGCCCACATGGAGGTGTCCACACTGAACTGTTAGAATGAGTGTGTCCACATGGAGGTGTGCACACTGATCTGATAGAATGAGTGTGTCCACATGGAGGTGTGCACACTGAACTTTTAGAATGAGTGTGTCCACATGGAGGTGTGCACACAGAACTGTTAGAATGAGTGTGTCAACATGGAGGTGTGCACACTGAACTGTTAGAATGACTGTGCCCACATGGAGGTGTGCACACTGAACTGTTAGAATGAGTGTGCCCACATGGAGGTGTGCACACTGAACTGTTAGAATGAGTGTGTCCACATGGAGGTGTGCACACTGAACTGTTAGAATGAGTTTACCCTGTGGAGGTGTGCACACTGAACTGTTAGAATGAGTGTGTCCACATGGAGGTGTGCACACTGAACGGTTAGAATGAGTGTGCCCACATGGAGGTGTGCACACTGTTCTGTTAGAATGAGTATGCCCACATGGAGGTGTGCACACTGAACTGTTAGAATGAGTGTGCCCACATGGAGATGTGCACACTGAACTGTTAGAATGAGTATGTCCACATGGAGGTGTGCACACTGAACTGTTAGAATGAGTGTGTCCACATGGAGGTGAGCACACTGAACTGTTAGAAAGAGTGTGTCCACATGGAGGTGGGCACACTGAACTGTTAGAATGAGTGTGTCCCTGTGGAGGTGTGCACACTGAACTGTTAGAATGAGTGTGTCCACATGGAGGTGTGCAAACTGAACTGTTAGAATGAGTGTGCCACATGGAGGTGTGCACAATGAACTGTTAGAATGAGTGTGTTCACACGGAGGTGTGCACACTGAACTGTTAGAATGAGTGTGCCCACATGGAGGTGTGCACACTGAACTGTTAGAATATGTCCAAATGGAGGTGTGCACACTGTATTGTTAGAATGAGTGTGTCCACATGGAGGTGTTCACACTGAACTGTTAGAATGAGTGTGTCCACATGGAGGTGTGCACACTGAACTGTTAGAATGAGTGTGCCCACATGGAGGTGTGCACACTGAACTGTTAGAATATGTCCACATGGAGGTGTGCACACTGTATTGTTAGAATGAGTGTGTCCACATGGAGGTGTGCACACTGAACTGTTAGAATGAGTGTGTCCACATGGAGGTGTGCACACTGAACTGTTAGAATGATTGTGTCCACATGGAGGTGGGCACACTGAACTGTTAGAATGAGTGTGTACACATGGAAGTGTGCACACTGAACTGTTAGAATGAGTGTGCCCACATGGAGGTCTGCACACTGAACTGTTAGAATGAGTTTATCCCCGTGGAGGTGTGCACACTGAACTGTTAGAATGTGTGTGTCCACATGGAGGTGTGCACACTGACCTGTTAGAATGAGTATGCCCACATGGAGGTGTGCACACTGAACTATTAGAATGAGTGTGCCCACATGGAGATGTGCACACTGAACTGTTAGAATGAGTATGTCCACATGGAGGTGTGCACACTGAACTGTTAGAATGAGTGTGTCCACATGGAGGTGTGCACACTGAACTGTTAGATTGAGTGTGTCCACATGGAAGTGTTCACACTGAACTGTTAGAATGAGTGTGCCCAAATGGAGGTGTGCACACTGAACTGTTAGAATGAGTGTGTCCACAAGGAGGTGTGCACACTGAACTGTTAGAATGAGTGTGTCCACATGGAGGTGTGCACACTGAACTGTTAGAATGTGTCCACATGGAGGTGTGCACACTGAACTGTTAGAATGATTGTGTCCACATGGAGGTGTGCACACTGAACTGTTAAAATGTCTGTGCCCACATGGAGGTGTCCACACTGTACTGTTAGAATGAGTGTGTCCACATGGAGTGTGCACACTGAACTGTTAGAATGAGTGTGTCCACATGGAGGTGTGCACACTGAACTGTTAGAATGAGTGTGTCCACATGGAGTTGTGCACACTTAACTGTTAGAATGAGTGTGTCCACATGGAGGTGTGCACACTGAACTGTTAGAATGAGTGTGTCCACATGGAGGTTTGCACACTGAACTGTTAGAATGTGTCCACATTTAAGTGTGCTCACTGAACTGTTAGAATGAGTGTGCCCACATGGAGGTGTGCACACTGAAATGTTAGAATGAGTGTGTCCACATCGAGGTGTGCACACTGAACTGTTAGAATGAGTGTATCCCTGTGGAGGTGTGCACACTGAACTGTTAGATTGAGTGTGCCCACATGGAGGTATGCACACTGAACTGTTAGAATGAGTGTGTCCACATGGAGGTGTGCACACTGAACTTTTAGAATGATTGTTTCCCTGTGGAGGTGTGCACACTGAACTGTTAGAATGAGTGAGTCCACATGGAGGTGTGCACACTGAACTGTTAGAATGAGTGTGTCCACATGGATTTGTGCACACTGAACTGTTAGAATGAGTGTGCACACATGGAGTTGTGCACACTGAACTGTTAGAATGAGTGTGTCCACGTAGAGGTGTGCACACTGAACTGTTAGAATGAGTGTATCCCAGTGGAGGTGTGAACACTGAACTGTTAGAATGAGTGTGCCCACATGGAGGTGTGCACACTGAACTGTTAGAATGAGTGTGTCCACATGGAGGTGTGCACATTGAACTGTTAGAATGAGTGTGCCCACATGGAGGTGTGCACACTGTTCTGTTAGAATGAGTATGCCCACATGGAGGTGTGCACACTGAACTGTTAGAATGAGTGTGCCCAAATGGAGGTGTGCACACTGAACTGTTAGAATGAGTGTGCCCACATGGATGTGTGCACACTGAACTGTTAGAATGAGTGTGTCCACATGGAGGTGTGCACACTGAACTGTTAGAATGAGTGTGCCCACATGGAGGTGTGGACACTGAACTGTTAGAATGAGTGTGTCCACATGGAGGTGTGCAAACTGAACTGTTAGAATGAGTGTGTCCACATGGAGGTATGCACACTGAACTGTTAGAATGAGTGTGTCCACATGGAGGTGTGCACACTGAACTGTTAAAATGTCTGTGCCCACATGGAGGTGTGCACACTGAACTGTTAGAATGAAAGTGTCCACATGGAGGTGTGCACACTGAACTGTTAGAATGAGTGTGCCCACATGGAGTTGTGCACACTGAACTGTTAGAATGAGTGTGTCCACATAGAGGTGTGCACACTGAACTGTTAGAATGAGTGTATCCCTGTGGAGGTGTGAACACTGACCTGTTAGAATGAGTGTGCCCACATGGAGGTGTGCACACTGAACTGTTAGAATGAGTGTGTCCACATGGAGGTGTGCACACTGAACTGTTAGAATGAGTGTGTCCACATGGAGGTGTGCACATTGAACTGTTAGAATGAGTGTGCCCACATGGATGTGTGCACACTGTTCTGTTAGAATGAGTATGCCCACATGGAGGTGTGCACACTGAACTGTTAGAATGAGTGTGCCCAAATGGAGGTGTGCACACTGAACTGTTAGAATGAGTGTGCCCACATGGATGTGTGCACACTGCACTGTTAGAATGAGTGTGTCCACATGGAGGTGTGCACACTGAACTGTTAGAATGAGTGTGCCCACATGGAGGTGTGGACACTGAACTGTTAGAATGAGTGTGTCCACATGGAGGTGTGCACACTGACCTGTTAGAATGAGTGTGTCCACATGGAGGTGTGCACAAAAAACTGTTAGAATGATTGTGTCCACATGGAGGTGTGCACACTGAACTGTTAAAATGTCTGTGCCCACATGGAGGTGTCCACACTGAACTGTTAGAATGAGTGTGTCCACATGGAGGTGTGCACACTGATCTGATAGAATGAGTGTGTCCACATGGAGGTGTGCACACTGAACTTTTAGAATGAGTGTGTCCACATGGAGGTGTGCACACAGAACTGTTAGAATGAGTGTGTCAACATGGAGGTGTGCACACTGAACTGTTAGAATGACTGTGCCCACATGGAGGTGTGCACACTGAACTGTTAGAATGAGTGTGCCCACATGGAGGTGTGCACACTGAACTGTTAGAATGAGTGTGTCCACATGGAGGTGTGCACACTGAACTGTTAGAATGAGTTTACCCTGTGGAGGTGTGCACACTGAACTGTTAGAATGAGTGTGTCCACATGGAGGTGTGCACACTGAACGGTTAGAATGAGTGTGCCCACATGGAGGTGTGCACACTGTTCTGTTAGAATGAGTATGCCCACATGGAGGTGTGCACACTGAACTGTTAGAATGAGTGTGCCCACATGGAGATGTGCACACTGAACTGTTAGAATGAGTATGTCCACATGGAGGTGTGCACACTGAACTGTTAGAATGAGTGTGTCCACATGGAGGTGAGCACACTGAACTGTTAGAAAGAGTGTGTCCACATGGAGGTGGGCACACTGAACTGTTAGAATGAGTGTGTCCCTGTGGAGGTGTGCACACTGAACTGTTAGAATGAGTGTGTCCACATGGAGGTGTGCAAACTGAACTGTTAGAATGAGTGTGCCACATGGAGGTGTGCACAATGAACTGTTAGAATGAGTGTGTTCACACGGAGGTGTGCACACTGAACTGTTAGAATGAGTGTGCCCACATGGAGGTGTGCACACTGAACTGTTAGAATATGTCCAAATGGAGGTGTGCACACTGTATTGTTAGAATGAGTGTGTCCACATGGAGGTGTTCACACTGAACTGTTAGAATGAGTGTGTCCACATGGAGGTGTGCACACTGAACTGTTAGAATGAGTGTGCCCACATGGAGGTGTGCACACTGAACTGTTAGAATATGTCCACATGGAGGTGTGCACACTGTATTGTTAGAATGAGTGTGTCCACATGGAGGTGTGCACACTGAACTGTTAGAATGAGTGTGTCCACATGGAGGTGTGCACACTGAACTGTTAGAATGATTGTGTCCACATGGAGGTGGGCACACTGAACTGTTAGAATGAGTGTGTACACATGGAAGTGTGCACACTGAACTGTTAGAATGAGTGTGCCCACATGGAGGTCTGCACACTGAACTGTTAGAATGAGTTTATCCCCGTGGAGGTGTGCACACTGAACTGTTAGAATGTGTGTGTCCACATGGAGGTGTGCACACTGACCTGTTAGAATGAGTATGCCCACATGGAGGTGTGCACACTGAACTATTAGAATGAGTGTGCCCACATGGAGGTGTGCACACTGAACTGTTAGAATGAGTATGTCCACATGGAGGTGTGCACACTGAACTGTTAGAATGAGTGTGTCCACATGGATGTGTGCACACTGAACTGTTAGATTGAGTGTGTCCACATGGAAGTGTTCACACTGAACTGTTAGAATGAGTGTGCCCAAATGGAGGTGTGCACACTGAACTGTTAGAATGAGTGTGTCCACAAGGAGGTGTGCACACTGAACTGTTAGAATGAGTGTGTCCACATGGAGGTGTGCACACTGAACTGTTAGATTGAGTGTGCCCACATGGAGGTGTGCACACTGAACTGTTAGAATGAGTGTGTCCACATGGAGGTGTGCACACTGAACTTTTAGAATGAGTGTGCCCACATGGAGGTGTGCACACTGAACTGTTAGAATGTGTCCACATGGAGGTGTGCACAGTGAACTGTTAGAATGAGTGTGTCCACATGGAGGTGTGCACACAGAACTGTTATAATGAGTTTGTCCACATGGAGGTGTGCACACTGAACTGTTAGAATGAGTGTATCCACATGGAGGTGTGCACACTGAACTGTTAGAATGAGAGTGTTCACATGGAGGTGTGCACACTGAACTGATAGAATGAGTGTGCCCACATGGAGTTGTGCACACTGAACTGTTAGAATGACTGTGTCCACATGGAGGTGTGCACACTGAACTGTTAGAATGAGTGTGTCCACATGCAGGTGTGCACACTGAACTGTAAGAATGAGTGTGCCCACATGGATGTTGCACATTGAACTGTTAGAATGACTGTGTCCACATGGAGGTGTGCACACTGTATTGTTAGAATGAGTGTGTCCACATGGAGGTGTGCACACTGTATTGTTAGAATGAGTGTGTCCACATGGAGGTGTGCACACTGAACTGTTAGAATGAGTGTGTGCACATGGAGGTGTGAACACTGAACTGTTAGAATGAGTGTGTCCACATGGAGGTGTGCACACTGAACTGTTAGAATGACTGTGTCCACATGGAGGTGTGCACATTGAACTGTTAGAATGAGTGTGTCCACATGGAGGTGTGCACACTGAACTGTAAGAATGAGTGTGCCCACATGGAGGTGTGCACATTGTTCTGTTAGAATGAGTATGCCCACATGGTGGTGTGCACACTGAACTGTTAGAATGAGTGTGTCCACATGGAGGTGTGCACACAGAACTGTTATAATGAGTTTGTCCACATGGAGGTGTGCACACTGAACTGTTAGAATGAGTGTGTCCACATGGAGGTGTGCACACTGAACTGTTAGAATGAGTGTGTCCACATGGAGGTGTGCACACTGAACTGTTAGAATGAGTGTGCCCACATGGAGTTGTGCACACTGAACTGTTAGAATGACTGTGTCCACATGGAGGTCTGCACACTGAACTGTTAGAATTAGTGTGTCCACATGGAGGTGTGCAAACTGAACTGTTAGAATGAGTGTGCCCACATGGATGTTGCACATTGAACTGTTAGAATGACTGTGTCCACATGGAGGTGTGCACACTGTATTGTTAGAATGAGTGTGTCCACATGGAGGTGTGCACACTGTATTGTTAGAATGAGTGTGTCCACATGGAGGTGTGCACACTGAACTGTTAGAATCAATGTGTCCACATGGAGGTGTGCACACTGAACTGTTAGAATGAGTGTGTCCACATGGAGGTGTGCACACTGAACTGTTAGAATGACTGTGTCCACATGGAGGAGTGCACACTGAACTGTTAGAATGACTGTGCCCACATGGAGGTGTGCACACTGAACTGTTAGAATGAGTGTGTCCACAAGGAGGTGTGCACACTGAACCGTTAGAATGACTGTGTCCACATGGATGTGTGCACACTGAACTCTTAGAATGACTGTGCCCACAAGGAGGTGTGCACACCGAACTGTTAGAATGACTGTGTCCCTGTGGAGGTGTGCACACTGAACTGTTAGAATGAGTGTGTACACATGGAGGTGTCCACACTGAAATGTTAGAATGTGTGTGTCCACATGGGGGTGTGCACACTGAACTGTTAGAATGAGTGTGCCCACATGGAGGTGTGCACACTAAACTGTTAGAATGAGTGTGTCCACATGGAGGTGTGCACACTGAACTGTTAGAATGAGTGTGCCCACATGGAGTTGTGTACACTGAACTGTTAGATTGATTGTGTCCACATGGAGGTGTGCACACTGAACTGTTAGAATTAGTGTGTCCCTGTGGAGGTGTGCACACTGAACTGTTAGAATGAGTGTGTCCACATGGAGGTGTGCACACTGAACTGTTAGAATGAGTGTGTCCACATGGAGGTGTGCACACTGAACTTTTAGAATGAGTGTGCTCACATGGAGGTGTGCACACTGAACTTTTAGAATATGTCCACATAGAGGTGTGCACACTGAACTGTTAGAATGAGTGTGTCCCTGTGGAGGTGTGCGCACTGAACTGTTAGAATGAGTGTGTCCACATGGAGGTGTGCACAATGAACTGTTAGAATGAGTGTGTCCACATGGAGGTGTGCACACTGAACTGTTAGAATGAGTGTGTCCACATGGAGTTGTGCACACTGAACTGTTAGAATGAGTGTGTCCACATGGAGTTGTGCACACTGAACTGTTAGAATGACTGTGCCCACATGGAGGTGTGCACACTGTTCTGTTAGAATGAGTATGCCCACATGGAGGTGTGCACACTGAACTGTTAGAATGAGTGTGCCCACATGGAGGTGTGCACACTGAACTGTTAGAATGAGTGTGTCCACATGGAGGTGTGCACAGTGAACTGTTAGAATGAGTGTGTCCACATGGAGGTGTGCACAATGAACTGTTAGAATGAGTGTGCCCACATGGAGGTGTGCACACTGAACTGTTAGAATGAGTGTGTCCACATGGAGGTGTGCACACTGAACTGTTAGAATGTGTCGACATGGAGGTGTGCACACTGAACTGTTAGAATGATTGTGTCCACATGGAGGTGTGCACACTGAACTATTAAAATGTCTGTGCCCACATGGAGGTGTCCACACTGTACTGTTAGAATGAGTGTGTCCACATGGAGGTGTGCACACCGAAGTGTTAGAATTTGTCCACATGGAGGTGTGCACACTGAACTGTTAGAATTAGTGTATCCCTGTGGAGATGTGCACACTGAACTGTTAGAATGAGTGTGTCCACATGGAGGTGTGCACACTGAACTGTTAGAATGAGTGTGTCCACATGGAGGTGTGCACACTAAACTGTTAGAATGAGTGTGTCCAGATGGAGGTGGGCACACTGAACAGTTAGAATGAGTGTGTCCACATGGAAGTGTGCACACTGAACTGTTAGAATGAGTGTGCCCACATGGACGTGTGCACACTGAACTGATAGAATGAGTGTGTCCACATGGAGGTGTGAACACAGAACTGTTAGAATGAGTTTATCCCTGTGGAGGTGTGCACACTGAACTGTTAGAATGAGTGTGTCCACATAAAGGTGTGCACACTGAATGGTTAGAATGAGAATGCCCACATGGAGGTGTGCACACTGTTCTGTTAGAATGAGTATGCCCACATGGAGGTGTGCACACTGAACTGTTAGAATGAGTGTGCCCACATGGAGGTGTGCACACTGAACTGTTAGAATGAGTGTGTCCACATGGAGGTGTGCACAGTGAACTGTTAGAATGAGTGTGTCCACATGGAGGTGTGCACAATGAACTGTTAGAATGAGTGTGCCCACATGGAGGTGTGCACACTGAACTGTTAGAATGAGTGTGTCCACATGGAGGTGTGCACACTGAACTGTTAGAATGTGTCGACATGGAGGTGTGCACACTGAACTGTTAGAATGATTGTGTCCACATGGAGGTGTGCACACTGAACTATTAAAATGTCTGTGCCCACATGGAGGTGTCCACACTGTACTGTTAGAATGAGTGTGTCCACATGGAGGTGTGCACACCGAAGTGTTAGAATTTGTCCACATGGAGGTGTGCACACTGAACTGTTAGAATTAGTGTATCCCTGTGGAGATGTGCACACTGAACTGTTAGAATGAGTGTGTCCACATGGAGGTGTGCACACTGAACTGTTAGAATGAGTGTGTCCACATGGAGGTGTGCACACTAAACTGTTAGAATGAGTGTGTCCAGATGGAGGTGGGCACACTGAACAGTTAGAATGAGTGTGTCCACATGGAAGTGTGCACACTGAACTGTTAGAATGAGTGTGCCCACATGGACGTGTGCACACTGAACTGATAGAATGAGTGTGTCCACATGGAGGTGTGAACACAGAACTGTTAGAATGAGTTTATCCCTGTGGAGGTGTGCACACTGAACTGTTAGAATGAGTGTGTCCACATAAAGGTGTGCACACTGAATGGTTAGAATGAGAATGCCCACATGGAGGTGTGCACACTGTTCTGTTAGAATGAGTATGCCCACATGGAGGTGTGCACACTGAACTGTTAGAATGAGTGTGCATACATGGAGGTGTGCACACTGAACTGTTAGAATGAGTATGTCCACATGGAGGTGTGCACACTGAACTGTTAGAATGAGTGTGTCCACATGGAGGTGTGCACACTGAACTGTTAGATTGAGTGTGTCCACATGGAGGTGTGCACACTGAACTGTTAGAATGAGTGTGTCCCTGTGGAGGTGTGCACAATGAACTGTTAGAATGAGTGTGCCCTCATGGAGGTGTGCACACTGAACTGTTAGAATGAGTTTGCCCACATGGAGATGTGCACACTGAACTGTTAGAATGTGTCCACATTGAGGTGTGCACACTGAACTGTTAGAATGATTGTTTCCACATGGAAGTGTGCACACAGAACTGTTATAATGAGTTTGTCCACATGGAGTTGTGCACACTGAACTGTTAGAATGAGTGTGTCCACATGGAGGTGTGCACACTGAACTGTTAGAATGAATGTGTCCACATGGAGGTGTGCACATTGAACTGTTAGAATGAGTGTGCCCACATGGAGTTGTGCACACTTAACTGAGAGAATGACTGTGTCCATAAGGAGGTATGCACACTGAACTGTTAGAATGAGTGTGTCCACATGGAGGTGTGCACACTGAACGGTTAGAATGAGTGTGCCCACATGGAGGTGTGCACACTGTTCTGTTAGAATGAGTATGCCCACATGGAGGTGTGCACACTGAACTGTTAGAATGAGTGTGCCCACATGGAGATGTGCACACTGAACTGTTAGAATGAGTATGTCCACATGGAGGTGTGCACACTGAACTGTTAGAATGAGTGCGTCCACATGGAGGTGTGCACACAGAACTGTTAGAATGAGTGTGTCCACATGGAGGTGAGCACACTGAACTGTTAGAAAGAGTGTGTCCACATGGAGGTGGGCACACTGAACTGTTAGAATGAGTGTGTCCCTGTGGAGGTGTGCACACTGAACTGTTAGAATGAGTGTGTCCACATGGAGGTGTGCAAACTGAACTGTTAGAATGAGTGTGCCCACATGGAGGTGTGCACACTGAACTGTTAGAATATGTCCAAATGGAGGTGTGCACACTGTATTGTTAGAATGAGTGTGCCACATGGAGGTGTGCACAATGAACTGTTAGAATGAGTGTGTTCACACGGAGGTGTGCACACTGAACTGTTAGAATGAGTGTGCCCACATGGAGGTGTGCACACTGAACTGTTAGAATATGTCCAAATGGAGGTGTGCACACTGTAATGTTAGAATGAGTGTGTCCACATGGAGGTGTTCACACTGAACTGTTAGAATGAGTGTGTCCACATGGAGGTGTGCACACTGAACTGTTAGAATATGTCCACATGGAGGTGTGCACACTGTATTGTTAGAATGAGTGTGTCCACATGGAGGTGTGCACACTGAACTGTTAGAATGAGTGTGTCCACATGGAGGTGTGCACACTGAACTGTTAGAATGATTGTGTCCACATGGAGGTGGGCACACTGAACTGTTAGAATGAGTGTGTACACATGGAACTGTGCACACTGAACTGTTAGAATGAGTGTGCCCACATGGAGGTCTGCACACTGAACTGTTAGAATGAGTTTATCCCTGTGGAGGTGTGCACACTGAACTGTTAGAATGTGTGTGTCCACATGGAGGTGTGCACACTGACCTGGTAGAATGAGTATGCCCACATGGAGGTGTGCACACTGAACTATTAGAATGAGTGTGCCCACATGGAGGTGTGCACACTGAACTGTTAGAATGAGTATGTCCACATGGAGGTGTGCACACTGAACTGTTAGAATGAGTGTGTCCACATGGAGGTGTGCACACTGAACTGTTAGATTGAGTGTGTCCACATGGAAGTGTTCACACTGAACTGTTAGAATGAGTGTGCCCAAATGGAGGTGTGCACACTGAACTGTTAGAATGAGTGTGTCCACAAGGAGGTGTGCACACTGAACTGTTAGAATGAGTGTGTCCACATGGAGGTGTGCACACTGAACTGTTAGATTGAGTGTGCCCACATGGAGGTGTGCACACTGAACTGTTAGAATGAGTGTGTCCACATGGAGGTGTGCACACTGAACTTTTAGAATGAGTGTGCCCACATGGAGGTGTGCACACTGAACTGTTAGAATGTGTCCACATGGAGGTGTGCACTGTGAACTGTTAGAATGAGTGTGTCCACATGGAGGTGTGCACACAGAACTGTTATAATGAGTTTGTCCACATGGAGGTGTGCACACTGAACTGTTAGAATGAGTGTATCCACATGGAGGTGTGCACACTGAACTGTTAGAATGAGAGTGTTCACATGGAGGTGTGCACACTGAACTGATAGAATGAGTGTGCCCACATGGAGTTGTGCACACTGAACTGTTAGAATGACTGTGTCCACATGGAGGTGTGCACACTGAACTGTTAGAATGAGTGTGTCCACATGGAGGTGTGCACACTGAACTGTAAGATTGAGTGTGCCCACATGGATGTTGCACATTGAACTGTTAGAATGACTGTGTCCACATGGAGGTGTGCACACTGTATTGTTAGAATGAGTGTGTCCACATGGAGGTGTGCACACTGTATTGTTAGAATGAGTGTGTCCATATGGAGGTGTGCACACTGAACTGTTAGAATGAGTGTGTGCACATGGAGGTGTGAACACTGAACTGTTAGAATGAGTGTGTCCACATGGAGGTGTGCACACTGAACTGTTAGAATGACTGTGTCCACATGGAGGTGTGCACATTGAACTGTTAGAATGAGTGTGTCCACATGGAGGTGTGTACACTGAACTGTAAGAATGAGTGTGCCCACATGGAGGTGTGCACATTGTTCTGTTAGAATGAGTATGCCCACATGGTGGTGTGCACACTGAACTGTTAGAATGAGTGTGTCCACATGGAGGTGTGCACACAGAACTGTTATAATGAGTTTGTCCACATGGAGGTGTGCACACTGAACTGTTAGAATGAGTGTGTCCACATGGAGGTGTGCACACTGAACTGTTAGAATGAGTGTGTCCACATGGAGGTGTGCACACTGAACTGTTAGAATGAGTGTGCCCACATGGAGTTGTGCACACTGAACTGTTAGAATGACTGTGTCCACATGGAGGTCTGCACACTGAACTGTTAGAATTAGTGTGTCCACATGGAGTTGTGCAAACTGAACTGTTAGAATGAGTGTGCCCACATGGATGTTGCACATTGAACTGTTAGAATGACTGTGTCCACATGGAGGTGTGCACACTGTATTGTTAGAATGAGTGTGTCCACATGGAGGTGTGCACACTGTATTGTTAGAATGAGTGTGTCCACATGGAGGTGTGCACACTGAACTGTTAGAATCAATGTGTCCACATGGAGGTGTGCACACTGAACTGTTAGAATGAGTGTGTCCACATGGAGGTGTGCACACTGAACTGTTAGAATGACTGTGTCCACATGGAGGAGTGCACACTGAACTGTTAGAATGACTGTGCCCACATGGAGGTGTGCACACTGAACTGTTAGAATGAGTGTGTCCACAAGGAGGTGTGCACACTGAACCGTTAGAATGACTGTGTCCACATGGATGTGTGCACACTGAACTCTTAGAATGACTGTGCCCACAAGGAGGTGTGCACACCAAACTGTTAGAATGACTGTGTCCCTGTGGAGGTGTGCACACTGAACTGTTAGAATGAGTGTGTACACATGGAGGTGTCCACACTGAAATGTTAGAATGTGTGTGTCCACATGGGGGTGTGCACACTGAACTGTTAGAATGAGTGTGCCCACATGGAGGTGTGCACACTAAACTGTTAGAATGAGTGTGTCCACATGGAGGTGTGCACACTGAACTGTTAGAATGAGTGTGCCCACATGGAGTTGTGTACACTGAACTGTTAGATTGATTGTGTCCACATGGAGGTGTGCACACTGAACTGTTAGAATTAGTGTGTCCCTGTGGAGGTGTGCACACTGAACTGTTAGAATGAGTGTGTCCACATGGAGGTGTGCACACTGAACTGTTAGAATGAGTGTGTCCACATGGAGGTGTGCACACTGAACTTTTAGAATGAGTGTGCTCACATGGAGGTGTGCACACTGAACTTTTAGAATATGTCCACATAGAGGTGTGCACACTGAACTGTTAGAATGAGTGTGTCCCTGTGGAGGTGTGCGCACTGAACTGTTAGAATGAGTGTGTCCACATGGAGGTGTGCACAATGAACTGTTAGAATGAGTGTGTCCACATGGAGGTGTGCACACTGAACTGTTAGAATGAGTGTGTCCACATGGAGTTGTGCACACTGAACTGTTAGAATGAGTGTGTCCACATGGAGTTGTGCACACTGAACTGTTAGAATGACTGTGCCCACATGGAGGTGTGCACACTGTTCTGTTAGAATGAGTATGCCCACATGGAGGTGTGCACACTGAACTGTTAGAATGAGTGTGCCCACATGGAGGTGTGCACACTGAACTGTTAGAATGAGTGTGTCCACATGGAGGTGTGCACAGTGAACTGTTAGAATGAGTGTGTCCACATGGAGGTGTGCACAATGAACTGTTAGAATGAGTGTGCCCACATGGAGGTGTGCACACTGAACTGTTAGAATGAGTGTGTCCACATGGAGGTGTGCACACTGAACTGTTAGAATGTGTCGACATGGAGGTGTGCACACTGAACTGTTAGAATGATTGTGTCCACATGGAGGTGTGCACACTGAACTATTAAAATGTCTGTGCCCACATGGAGGTGTCCACACTGTACTGTTAGAATGAGTGTGTCCACATGGAGGTGTGCACACCGAAGTGTTAGAATTTGTCCACATGGAGGTGTGCACACTGAACTGTTAGAATTAGTGTATCCCTGTGGAGATGTGCACACTGAACTGTTAGAATGAGTGTGTCCACATGGAGGTGTGCACACTGAACTGTTAGAATGAGTGTGTCCACATGGAGGTGTGCACACTAAACTGTTAGAATGAGTGTGTCCAGATGGAGGTGGGCACACTGAACAGTTAGAATGAGTGTGTCCACATGGAAGTGTGCACACTGAACTGTTAGAATGAGTGTGCCCACATGGACGTGTGCACACTGAACTGATAGAATGAGTGTGTCCACATGGAGGTGTGAACACAGAACTGTTAGAATGAGTTTATCCCTGTGGAGGTGTGCACACTGAACTGTTAGAATGAGTGTGTCCACATAAAGGTGTGCACACTGAATGGTTAGAATGAGAATGCCCACATGGAGGTGTGCACACTGTTCTGTTAGAATGAGTATGCCCACATGGAGGTGTGCACACTGAACTGTTAGAATGAGTGTGCATACATGGAGGTGTGCACACTGAACTGTTAGAATGAGTATGTCCACATGGAGGTGTGCACACTGAACTGTTAGAATGAGTGTGTCCACATGGAGGTGTGCACACTGAACTGTTAGATTGAGTGTGTCCACATGGAGGTGTGCACACTGAACTGTTAGAATGAGTGTGTCCCTGTGGAGGTGTGCACAATGAACTGTTAGAATGAGTGTGCCCTCATGGAGGTGTGCACACTGAACTGTTAGAATGAGTTTGCCCACATGGAGATGTGCACACTGAACTGTTAGAATGTGTCCACATTGACGTGTGCACACTGAACTGTTAGAATGATTGTTTCCACATGGAAGTGTGCACACAGAACTGTTATAATGAGTTTGTCCACATGGAGTTGTGCACACTGAACTGTTAGAATGAGTGTGTCCACATGGAGGTGTGCACACTGAACTGTTAGAATGAGTGTGTCCACATGGAGGTGTGCACATTGAACTGTTAGAATGAGTGTGCCCACATGGAGTTGTGCACACTTAACTGAGAGAATGACTGTGTCCATAAGGAGGTATGCACACTGAACTGTTAGAATGAGTGTATCCCTGTGGAGGTGTGCACACTGAACTGTTAGAATGAGTGTGCCCACATGGAGGTGTGCACACTGAACTGATAGAATGAGTGTTTCCACATGGAGGTGTGCACACTGAACTGTTAGAATGAGTGTGTCCCCATGGAGGTGTGCACACTGAACTGTTAGAATGAGTGTGCCCACATGGAGGTGTGCACACTGTTCTGTTAGAATGAGTATGCCCACATGGAGGTGTGCACACTGAACTGTTAGAATGAGTGTGCCCACATGGAGGTGTGCACACTGAACTGTTAGAATGAGTGTGTCCACATGGAGGTATGCACAGTGAACTGTTAGAATGAGTGTGTCCACATGGAGGTGTGCACACTGAACTGTTAGAATGAGTGTGCCCACATGGAGGTGTGGACACTGAACTGTTAGAATGAGTGTGTCCACATGGAGGTGTGCACACTGAACTGTTAGAATGTGTCCACATGGAGGTGTGCACACTGAACTGTTAGAATGATTGTGTCCACATGGAGGTGTGCACACTGAACTGTTAAAATGTCTGTGCCCACATGGAGGTGTCCACACTGTACTGTTAGAATGAGTGTGTTCACATGGAAGTGTGCACACTGAACTGTTAGAATGAGTGTGCCCACATGGAGGTGTGCACACTGAACTGTTAGAATGAGTGTGTCCACATGGAGGTGTGCACACTGAACTGTTAGAATGAGTTTATCCCTGTGGAGGTGTGCACACTGAACTGTTAGAATGAGTGTGTCCACATGGCGGTGTGCACACTGAAAGGTTAGAATGAGTGTGCCCACATGGAGGTGTGCACACTGAACTGTTAGAATGAGTATGTCCACATGGAGGTGTGCACACAGAACTGTTAGAATGAGTGTGTCCACATGGAGGTGTGCACACTGAACTGTTAGATTGAGTGTGTCCACATGGAGGTGTGCACACTGAACTGTTAGAATGCCTGTGCCCACATGGAGGTGTGCACACTGAACTGTTAGAATGAGTGTGTCCACATGGAGGTGTGCACACTGAACTGTTAGAAAGAGTGTGTCAACATGGAGGTGTGCACACTGAACTGTTAGAATGAGTGTGTACCTGTGGAGGTGTGCACACTGAACTGTTAGAATGAGTGTGTCCACATGGTGGTGTGCACTCTGAACTGTTAGAATGAGTGTGTCCACATGGAGGTGTGCACACTGAACTGTTGGAATGAGTGTGTCCACATGGAGGTGTGCACACTGAACTGTTAGAATGAGTGTGTCCACATGGAGGTGTGCAGAATGAACTGTTAGAATGACTGTGCCCACATGGAGGTGTGCACACTGAACTGTTAGAATATGTCCACATGTTTGTGTGCACACTGTATTGTTAGAATGAGTGTATCCACATGGAGGTGTGCACACTGAACGGTTAGAATGAGTGTGTCCACATGGAGGTGTGTACACTGAACTGTTAGATTGAGTGTGTCCACATGGAGGTGTGCACACTGAACTGTTAGAATGAGTGTGTCCACATGGAGGTTTGCACACTGAACTGTTAGAATGAGTGTGTCCACATGGAGGTGTGCACACTGAACTGTTAGAATGAGTGTGTCCACATGGAGGTGTGCACACTGGACTGTTAGAATGACTGTGCCTACATGGAGGTGTGCACACTGAACTGTTTGAATGAGTGTGTCCCTGTGGAGGTGTGCACACTGAACTGTTAGAATGACTGTGCCCACATGGAGGTGTGCACACTGAACTGTGAGAATGAGTGTGTCCCTGTGGAGGTGTGCACACTGAAATGTTAGAATGAGTGTGTCCACATGAGTTGTGCACACTGAACTGTTAGAATGAGTGTGCCCACATGGAGGTGTGCACACTGAACTGTTAGAATAAGTCCACATGGAGGTGTGCACACTGAACTGTTAGAATGAGTGTGTCCACATGGAGTTGTGCACACTGAACTGTTAGAATGAGTGTGTCCACATGGAGGTGTGCACACTGAACTGTTAGAATGAGAGTGTCCACATGGAGGTGTGCACATTGAACTGTTAGAATGAGTGTGTCCACATGGAGGTGTGCAAACTGAACTGTTAGAATGAGTGTGCCCACATGGAGGTGTGCACACTGAACTGTTAGAATGAGTGTGCCCACATGGAGGTGTGCACACTGAACTGTTAGAATGAGTGTTTCCACATGGAGTTGTGCCCACTGTATTGTTAGAATGAGTGTGTCCACATGGAGGTGTGCACCCTGAACTGTTAGAATGAGTGTGTCTACATGGAGGTGTGCACACTGAACTGTTAGAATGAGTGTGTCTACATGGAGGTGTGCACACTGAACTGTTAGAATGAGTGTGTCCACATGGAAATGTGCACACTGAACTGTTAGAATGAGTGTGCCCACATGGAGGTGTGCACACTGAACTGTTAGAATGAGTGTGTCCACATGGAGGTGTGCACACTGAACTGTTAGAATGTGTCCACATGGAGGTGTGCACACTGAACTGTTAGAATGAGTGTGTACACATGGAGGTGTGCACACTGAACTGTTAGAATGTGTCCACATGGAGGTGTACACACTGAACTGTTAGAATGATTGTGTCCACATGGAGGTTTGCACACTGAACTGTTAAAATGTCTGTGCCCACATGGAGGTGTCCACACTGTACTGTTAGAATGAGTGTGTCCACATGGAGGTGTGCACACCGAAGTGTTAGAATTTGTCCACATGGAGGTGTGCACACTGAACTGTTAGAATTAGTGTATCCCTGTGGAGATGTGCACACTGAACTGTTAGAATGAGTGTGTCCACATGGAGGTGTGCACACTGAACTGTTAGAATGAGTGTGTCCACATGGAGGTGTGCACACTAAACTGTTAGAATGAGTGTGTCCAGATGGAGGTGGGCACACTGAACAGTTAGAATGAGTGTGTAAACATGGAAGTGTGCACACTGAACTGTTAGAATGAGTGTGCCCACATGGAGGTGTGCACACTGAACTGTTAGAATGAGTGTGTCCACATGGAGGTGTGCACACTGAACTGTTAGAATGAGTTTATCCCTGTGGAGGTGTGCACACTGAACTGTTAGAATGAGTGTGTCCACATGGAGGTGTGCACACTGAATGGTTAGAATGAGTGTGCCCACATGGAGGTGTGCACACTGTTCTGTTAGAATGAGTATGCCCACATGGAGGTGTGCACACTGAACTGTTAGAATGAGTGTGCCCACATGGAGGTGTGCACACTGAACTGTTAGAATGAGTATGTCCACATGGAGGTGTGCACACTGAACTGTTAGAATGAGTGTGTCCACATGGAGGTGTGCCCACTGAACTGTTAGATTGAGTGTGTCCACATGGAGGTGTGCACACTGAACTGTTAGAATGAGTGTGTCCCTGTGGAGGTGTGCACAATGAACTATTAGAATGAGTGTGCCCTCATGGAGGTGTGCACACTGAACAGTTAGAATGAGTTTGTCCACATGGAGATGTGCACACTGAACTGTTAGAATGTGTCCACATTGAGGTGTGCACACTGAACTGTTAGAATGATTGTGTCCACGTGGAGGTGTGCACACAGAACTGTTATAATGAGTTTGTCCACATGGAGTTGTGCACACTGAACTGTTAGAATGAGTGTGTCCACATGGAGGTGTGCACACTGAACTGTTAGAATGAGTGTGTCCACATGGAGGTGTGCAAACTGAACTGTTAGAATATGTCCACATTGAGGTGTAGACACTGTATTGTTAGAATGAGTGTGTCCACATGGAGGTTTGCACACTGAACTGTTAGAATGAGTGTGTCCACATGGAGGTGTGCACACTGAACTGTTAGAATGACTGTGCCCACATGGAGGTGTGCACACTGAACTGTTAGAATGAGTGTGTCCACATGGAGGTGTGCACACTGAACTGTTAGAATGAGTGTGTCCACATGGAGGTGTGCACACTGAACTGTTAGAATGAGTGTGCCCACATGGAGGTGTGCACACTGTTCTGTTAGAATGAGTATGCCCACATGGAGGTGTGCACACTGAACTGTTAGAATGAGTGTGCCCACATGGAGGTGTGCACACTGAACTGTTAGAATGAGTGTGCCCACATGGAGTTGTGCACACTGAACTGTTAGAATGAGTGTGTCCACATGGAGGTGTGCACACTGAACCGTTAGAATGACTGTGTCCACATGGATGTGTGAACACTGAACTGTTAGAATGACTGTGCCCACAAGGAGGTGTGCACACTGAACTGTTAGAATGAGTGTGTCCCTGTGGAGGTGTGCACACTATACTGTTAGAATGAGTGTGTCCACATGGAGGTGTGCACACTGAACTGTTAGAATGAGTGTGCCCACATGGAGTTGTGTACACTGAACTGTTAGAATGATTGTGTCCACATGGAGTTGTGCACACTGAACTGTTAGAATGAGTGTGCCCACATGGAGGTGTGCACACTATACTGTTAGAATGAGTGTGTCCACATGGAGGTGTGCACACTGAACTTTTAGAATGAGTGTGCCCACATGGAGGTGTGCACACTGAACTGTTCGAATATGTCCACATGGAGGTGTTCACACTGTATTGTTAGAATGAGTGTATCCACATGGAGGTGTGCACACTGAACTGTTAGAATGAGTGTGTCCACATGGAGGTGTGCACACTGAACTGTTAGAATTAGTGTATCCCTGTGGAGATGTGCACACTGAACTGTTAGAATGAGTTTGTCCACATGGAGGTGTGCACACTGAACTGTTAGAATGAGTGTGTCCACATGGAGGTGTGCACACTGAACTGTTAGAATGAGTGTGTCCACATGGAGGTGTGCACACTGAACTGTTAGAATGACTGTGCCCACATAGAGGTGTGCACACTGAACTGTTAGAATGAGTGTGTCCACATGGAGGTGTGCACACTGAACTGTTAGAATGAGTGTATCCCTGTGGAGGTGTGCACACTGAACTGTTAGAATGAGTGTGCCCACATGGAGGTGTGCACACTGAACTGTTAAAATGTCTGTGCCCACATGGAGGTGTCCACACTGTACTGTTAGAATGAGTGTGTCCACATGGAAGTGTGCACACTGAACTGTTAGAATGAGTGTGTCCACATGGAGGTGTGCACACTGAACTGTTAGAATGAGTGTGTCCACATGGAGGTGTGCACACTGAACTGTTAGAATGAGTGTGTCCACATGGAGGTGTGCACACTGAACTGTTAGAATGAGTGTGCCCACATGGAGGTGTGGACACTGAACTGTTAGAATGAGTGTGTCCACATGGAGGTGTGCACACTGAACTGTTAGAGTGTGTCCACATGGAGGTGTGCACACTGAACTGTTAGAATGATTGTGTCCACATGGAGGTGTGCACACTGAACTGTTAAAATGTATGTGCCCACATGGAGGTGTCCACACTGTACTGTTAGAATGAGTGTGTCCACATGGAAGTGTGCACACTGAACTGTTAGAATGAGTGTGCCCACATGGAGGTGTGCACACTGAACTGTTAGAATGAGTGTGTCCACATGGAGGTGTGCACACTGAACTGTTAGAATGAGTTTATCCCTGTGGAGGTGTGCACACTGAACTGTTAGAATGAGTGTGTCCACATGGAGGTGTGCACAGTGAAAGGTTAGAATGAGTGTGCCCACATGGAGGTGTGCACACTGTTCTGTTAGAATGAGTATGCCCACATGGAGGTGAGCACACTGAACTGTTAGAATGAGTGTGCCCACATGGAGTTGTGCACACTGAACTGTTAGAATGAGTATGTCCACATGGAGGTGTGCACACTGAACTGTTAGAATGAGTGTGTCCACATGGAGGTGTGCACACTGAACTGTTAGATTGAGTGTGTCCACATGGAGGTGTGCACACTGAACTGTTAGAATGCCTGTGCCCACATGGAGGTGTGCACACTGAACTGTTAGAATGAGTGTGTCCACATGGAGGTGTGCACACTGAACTGTTAGAAAGAGTGTGTCAACATGGAGGTGTGCACACTGAACTGTTAGAATGAGTGTGTCCCTGTGGAGGTGTGCACACTGAACTGTTATTATGAGTGTGTCCAAATGGAGGTGTGCACACTGAACTGTTAGAATGAGTGTGTCCACATGGAGGTGTGCACACTGAACTGTTAGAATGAGTGTGCCCACATGGAGGTGTGCACACTGTTCTGTTAGAATGAGTGTGCCCACATGGAGGTGTGCCCACTGTTCTGTTAGAATGAGTATGCCCACATGGAGGTGTGCACACTGAACTGTTAGAATGAGTGTGTCCACATGGAGGTGTGCACATTGAACTGTTAGAATGAGTGTGTCCACATGGAGGTGTGCACACTGAACTGTTAGAATGAGTGTGTCCACATGGAGGTGTGCACACTGAACCTTTAGATTCACTGTGTCCACATGGAGGTGTGCACACTGAACTGTTAGAATGACTGTGCCCACAAGGAGGTGTGCACACTGAACTGTTAGAATGAGTGTGTCCCTGTGGAGGTGTGCACACTGAACTGTTAAAATGAGTGTGCCCACATGGAGTTGTGTACACTGAACTGTTAGAATGACTGTGTTCACATGGATGTGTGCACACTGAACTGTTAGAATGAGTGTGTCCACATGGACTTGTGAACACTGAACTGTTAGAATGACTGTGCCAACATGGAGGTGTGCACACTGAACTGTTAGCATGAGTGTGTCCACATGGAGGTGTGCACACTGAACTGTTAGAATGACTGTGCCCACATGGAGGTGTGCACACTGAACTTTTAGAATGAGTGTGTCCACTTGGAGGTGTGCACACTGTTCTGTTAGAATGAGTATGCCCACATGGAGGTGTGCACACTGAACTGTTAGAATGAGTGTGTCCACATGGAGGTGTGCACACTGAACTGTTAGAATGAGTGTTCCCACATGGAGGTGTGCACACTGAACTGTTAGAATGAGTGTGTCCACATGGAGGTGTGCACAGTGAACTGTTAGAATGAGTGTGTCCACATGGAGGTGTGCACACTGAAATGTTAGAATGAGTGTGCCCACATGGAGGTGTGGACACTGAACTGTTAGAATGAGTGTGTCCACATGGAGGTGTGCACACTGAACTGTTAGAATGTGTCCACATGGAGGTTGCACACTGAACTGTTAGAATGAGTGTGTCCACATGGAGGTGTGCACACTGAACTGTTAAAATGTCTGTGCCCACATGGAGGTGTCCTCACTGTACTGTTAGAATGAGTGTGTCCACATGGAAGTGTGCACACTGAACTGTTAGAATGAGTGTGCCCACATGGAGGTGTGCACACTGAACTGTTAGAATGAGTGTGTCCACATGGAGGTGTGCACACTGAACTGTTAGAATGAGTATGTCCACATGGAGGTGTGCACACTGAACTGTTAGAATGAGTGTGTCCACATGGAGGTGTGCACACTGAACTGTTAGATTGAGTGTGTCCACATGGAGGTGTGCACACTGAACTGTTAGAATGCCTGTGCCCACATGGAGGTGTGCACACTGAACTGTTAGAATGAGTGTGTCCACATGGAGGTGTGCACACTGAACTGTTAGAAAGAGTGTGTCAACATGGAGGTGTGCACACTGAACTGTTAGAATGAGTGTGTCCCTGTGGAGGTGTGCACACTGAACTGTTAGAATGAGTGTGTCAACATGGAGGTGTGCACACTGAACTGTTAGAATGAGTGTGCCCACATGGAGGTGTGCACAATGAACTGTTAGAATGTGTCCACATGGAGGTGTGCACACTGAACTGTTAGAATGAGTGTGTCCACATGGAGGTGTGCACACTGAACTGTTAGAATGAGTGTGTCCACATGGAGGTGTGCACACTGAACTGTTAGAATGAGTGTATCCCTCTGGAGGTGTGCACACTGAACTGTTAGATTGAGTGTGTCCACATGGAGGTGTGCACACTGAACTGTTAGAATGACTGTGCCCACATGGAGGTGTGCACACTGAACTGTTAGAATGAGTGTGTCCACATGGAGGTGTACACAACGAACTGTTAGAATGAGTGTGTCCACATGAAGGTGTGCACACTGAACTGTGAGAATGAGTGTGCCCACATGGAGGTGTGCACACTGTTCTGTTAGAATGAGTGTGCCCACATGGAGGTTTGCACACTGTTCTGTTAGAATGAGTATGCCCACATGGAGGTGTGCACACTGAACTGTTAGAATGAGTGTGTCCACATGGAGGTGTGCACATTGAACTGTTAGAACGAGTTTGTCCACATGGAGGTGTGCACACTGAACTGTTAGAATGAGTGTGTCCCAGTGGAGGTGTGCACACTGAACTGTTAGAATGAGTGTGCCCACATGGAGGTGTGGACACTGAACTGTTAGAATGAGTGTGCCCACATGGAGGTGTGGACAATGAACTGTTAGAATGATTGTGTCCACATGGATGTGTGCACACTGAACTGTTAAAATGTCTGTGCCCACATGGAGGTGTCCACACTGTACTGTTAGAATGAGTGTGTCCACATGGAGGTGTGCACACCGAAGTGTTAGAATTTGTCCACATTGAGGTGTGCACACTGAACTGTTAGAATTAGTGTATCCCTGTGGAGATGTGCACACTGAACTGTTAGAATGAGTGTGCCCACATGGAGGTGTGCACACTGAACTGTTAGAATGAGTGTTTCCACATGGAGGTGTGCACACTGAACTGTTAGAATGAGTGTATCCACATGGAGGTGTGCACACTGAACTGTTAGAATGAGTGTGTCCACATGGAGGTGTGCACACTGAACTGTTAGAATGACTGTGTCCACATGGAGGTGGGCACACTGAACTGTTAGAATGAGTGTGTCCACATGGAAGTGTGCACACTGAACTGTTAGAATGAGTGTGCCCACATGGAGGTGTGCACACTGAATTGTTAGAATGAGTGTGTCCACATGGAGGTGTGCACACTGAACTGTTAGAATGAGTTTATCCCTATGGAGGTGTGCACACTGAACTGTTAGAATGAGTGTGTCCACATGGAGGTGTGCACACTGAACGGTTAGAATGAGTGTGCCCACATGGAGGTGTGCACACTGTTCTGTTAGAATGAGTATGCCCACATGGAGGTGTGCACACTGAACTGTTAGATGGAGTGTTTCCACATGGAGGTGTGCACACTGAACTGTTACAATGAGTGTGTCCACATGGAGTTGTGCACTCTGAACTGTTAGAATGAGTGTGTCCACATGGAGGTGTGCACACTGAACTGTTAGAATGAGTGTATCCACATGGAGGTGTGCACACTGAACTGTTAGAATTACTGTATCCCTGTAGAGATGTGCACATTGAACTGTTAGAATGAGTGTGTCCACATTGAGATGTGCACACTGAACTGTTAGAATGAGTGTGTCCACATGGAGGTGTGCACACTGAACTGTTAGAATATGTCCACATGGAGGTGTGCACACTGTATTGTTAGAATGAGTGTGTCCACATGGAGGTGTGCACACTGAACTGTTAGAATGAGTGTGTCCACATGGAGGTGTGCACACTGAAATGTTAGAATGAGTGTGTCCACATGGAGGTGTGCACACTGAACTGTTAGAATGACTGTGTCCACATGGAGGTGGGCACACTGAACTGTTAGAATGAGTGTGTCCACATGGAAGTGTGCACACTGAACTGTTAGAATGAGTGTGCCCACATGGAGGTGTGCACACTGAACTGTTAGAATGAGTGTGTCCACATGGAGGTGTGCACACTGAACGGTTAGAATGAGTGTGCCCACATGGAGGTGTGCACACTGTTCTGTTAGAATGAGTATGCCCACATGGAGGTGTGCACACTGAACTGTTAGAATGAGTGTGCCCACATGGAGGTGTGCACACTGAACTGTTAGAATGAGTATGTCCACATGGAGGTGTGCACACTGAACTGATAGAATGACTGTGTCCACATGGAGGTGTGCACACTGAACTGTTAGATTGAGTGTGTCCACATGGAGGTGTGCACACTGAACTGTTAGAATGCCTGTGCCCACATGGAGGTGTGCACACTGAACTGTTAGAATGAGTGTGTCCCTGTGGAGGTGTGCACACTGAACTGTTAGAATGAGTGTGTCAACATGGAGGTGTGCACACTGAACTGTTAGAATGAGTGTGCCCACATGGAGGTGTGCACAATGAACTGTTAGAATGTGTCCACATGGAGGTGTGCACACTGAACTGTTAGAATGAGTGTGTCCACATGGAGGTGTGCACACTGAACTGTTAGAATGAGTGTGTCCACATGGAGGTGTGCACACTGAACTGTTAGAATGAGTGTATCCCTCTGGAGGTGTGCACACTGAACTGTTAGATTGAGTGTGTCCACATGGAGGTGTGCACACTGAACTGTTAGAATGACTGTGCCCACATGGAGGTGTGCACACTGAACTGTTAGAATGAGTGTGTCCACATGGAGGTGTACACAACGAACTGTTAGAATGAGTGTGTCCACATGAAGGTGTGCACACTGAACTGTGAGAATGAGTGTGCCCACATGGAGGTGTGCACACTGTTCTGTTAGAATGAGTGTGCCCACATGGAGGTTTGCACACTGTTCTGT
>NW_026735735.1:0-103096 GCF_949786415.1 Peromyscus eremicus | reverse complement strand
GTCCTAAATGGAGTTGAATCACATTCAGTTACTGGTCCTACGAGCAAGACTTGTTTTCTGGTAAGAAGAGTCACTATTGTGCTCCCATTGTCATACATAGGGCAAATAGCACTGGCGTATGTTCCCAGCATGTACAGTGTATGGGACTGAAGAGGATCTACTGTTGTTTTCAGTTTCCTAAGCAGAATTGAACTAGATATGGACGTGTGTGTAGGAAGCACAGTTCTTTTGTTCTAGCAAGCTCACTGTTTGGACCCCATAGGAAACACAGTAGAGTAGTAGAGTGCTCTTTCCTCAAAAGCAGAGTGTGTTTCTTGTAAGGCGAGCTAGCGTTTGTTCCCCAGTCCTAAATGGAGTTGAATCCCATGCAGTTTCTGGTCCTACGAGCAAGAGTTGTTTTCTGGTAAGGAAAGTCACTATTGCGTTCCCATTGCCATACACAGTGCAAATAGCACTCGCGTCTGTTCCCAGCAAGTACAGTGTATCGGACAGAGGAGGAGCTACTGGTCTTGTCAGTTTCCTAAGCAGAGTTGAACGAGATATGGCCCGTGTTTCTAGAAGCACAGTTCTTATGTTCTGAGCAAGCTCACTGTTCTGGCACTATAGGAAACACAGTAGAGTAGAAGAGTGCTCTTTTCTCTAAAGCAGAGTGTGTTTCTTGTAAGGCGAGCTCGCGTTTGTTTCCCAGTCGTAAATGGAGTTGAATCACATGCAATTTTTGGTCCTACGAGCAAGAGTTGTTTTGTGGTAAGAAGAGTCACTATTACGCTCCAATTGCCATACACAGTGCAAATAGCACTCGCGTCTGTTCCCAGCAAGTACATGTATTGGACTGAATAGGAGCTACTGTTCTTGTCATTTTCCTAAGCAGAGTTGAACTAGATATGGTCCGTGTGTGTAGGAAGCACAGTTCTTTTGTTCTGAGCATCTCACTGTTCTGGCCCTATAGGAAACACAGTAGAGTAGAAGAGTGCTCTTTTCTCAAAGCAGAGTGTGTTTCTTGGAAGGCGAGCTAGAGTTTGTTTCCCAGTCCTAAATGGAGTTGAATCACATGCAGTTTCTGGTCCTATGAGCAAGAGTTGTTTTCTGGTAAGGAAGTCACTATTGCGATCTCCATTGCCATACACAGTGCAAATAGCACTCGCGTCTGTTCCCAGGAAGTACAGTGTATCGGACTGAAGAGGAGCTACTGTTCTTGACAGTTTCCTAAGCAGAGTAGAACGAGATATGGCCCGTGTTTTGGAAGCACAGTTCTTTTGTTCTGAGCAAGCTTACTGTTTGGACCCCATAGGAAACACAGTAGAGAAGAAGAGTGATCTTTTCTCAAAAGCAGAGTGTGTTTCTTGTAAGGTCAGCTAGCGTTTGTTTCCGAGTCCTAAATGGAGTTGAATCACATGCAGTTTCTGGTCCTACGAGGAAGAGTTGTTTTTTGGTAAGGAAAGTCACTATTGCGCTCCCATTGCCATACACAGTGCAAATAGCACTGGCGTCTGTTCCCAGCAAGTACAGTGTATTGGACTGAATAGGACCTACTGTTCTTGTCAGTTTCCTAAGCAGAGTTGAAATAGATATATCCCTGTGTGAAGGAAGCACAGTTCTTTTGTTCTGAGCAAGCTCACTGTTCTAGCCTTATATGAAACACAGTAGAGTAGAAGAGTGCTCTTTTCTCAAAAGCAGAGTGTGTTTCTTGTAAGGCGAGCTAGCGTTTGTTTCCCAGTCCTAAATGAAGTTGAATCACAAGCAGTCTCTGTTCCTACGAGCAAGGGTTGTTTTCTGGTAAGGAAAGTCACTATTGCGCTCCCAATACCATACACAGTGCAAATAGCACTCGCGTCTGTTCCAGCAATTACAGTGTATTGGACTGAAGAGGAGCTACTGTTCTTGTCAGTTTCCTAAGCAGAGTTGAACGAGATATGGCCTAGTATGTAGGAAGCACAGTTCTCTTGTTCTGAGCAAGCTCACTGTTCTGGCCCTGTAGGAAACACAGTAGAGTAGAAGAGTGCTCTTTTCTCTAAAGCAGAGTGTGTTTCTTGTAATGCGAGCTAGCATTTGTTTCCCAGTCCTAAATGGAGTTGAATCACATTCAGTTTCTGATCCTACGAGCAAGAGTTGTTTTCTGGAAATGAAAGTCACTATTGCGCTCCCATTGCCATACACAGTGCAAATAGCACTGGCGTCTGTTCCCAGCAAGTATAGTGTTTTGGACTGAAGAGGAGCTACTGTTCTTGTCAGTTTCCTAAGCAGAGTTGAACTAGATATGGCCCGTAGGAGTAGGAAGCACAGTTTTTTTGTTCTGAGCAAGCTCACTGTTGGGAACACAAAGGAAACCCAGTAGAATTGAAGAGTGCTCTTTTCTCAAAAGCAGAGTGTCTTTCTTGGAAGGTGAGCTAGCGTTTGTTTCCCAGTCCTAAATGGAGTTGAGTCACATGCAGTTTTTTGTCCTACGAGCAAGATTTGTTTTCTGGTAAGACGAGTAACTATTGTGCTCCAAATGCCATACACAGTGCAAATAGCACTGGCGTCTGTTCCCTGCAAGTAAAGTGTATTGGACTGAACAGGACCTACTGTTCTTGTCAGTTTCCTAAGCAGAGTTGAACTAGATATGGTCCGTGTGTGTAGGAAGCACAGTTCTTTTGTTCTGAGCATCTCACTGTTCTGGCCCTATAGGAAACACAGTAGAGTAGAAGAGTTCTCTTTTCTCAAAAGCAGAGTGTGTTTCTTGGAAGGCGAGCTAGAGTTTGTTTAACAGTCCTAAATGGAGTTGAATCACATGCAGTTTCTGGTCCTACGAGCAAGAGTTGTTTTCTGGTAAGGAGGTCACTATTGCGATCTCCATTGCCATACACAGTGCAAATAGCACTCGCGTCTGTTCCCAGGAAGTACAGTGTATCGGACTGAAGAGGAGCTACTGTTCTTGACAGTTTCCTAAGCAGAGTAGAACGAGATATGGCCCGTGTTTAGGAAGCACAGTTCTTTTGTTCTGAGCAAGCTTACTGTTTGGACCCCATAGGAAACACAGTAGAGAAGAAGAGTGCTCTTTTCTCAAAAGCAGAGTGTGTTTCTTGTAAGGTGAGCTAGCGTTTGTTTCCGAGTCCTAAATGGAGTTGAATCACATGCAGTTTCTGGTCCTACGAGGAAGAGTTGTTTTCTGGTAAGGAAAGTCACTATTGCGCTCCCATTGCCATACACAGTGCAAATAGCACTGGCGTCTGTTCCCAGCAAGTACAGTGTATTGGACTGAATAAGACCTACTGTGCTTGTCAGTTTCCTAAGCAGAGTTGATATAGATATATCCCGTGTGAAGGAATCACAGTTCTTTTGTTCTGAGCAAGCTCACTGTTCTAGCCCTATATGAAACACAGTAGAGTAGAAGAGTGCTCTTTTCTCAAAAGCAGAGTGTGTTTCTTGTAAGGCGAGCTAGCGTTTGTTTCCCAGTCCTAAATGAAGTTGAATCACATGCAGTCTCTGTTCCTACGAGCAAGGGTTGTTTTCTGGTAAGGAAAGTCACTATTGCGCTCCCATTGCCATACACAGTGCAAATAGCACTCGCGTCTGTTCCAGCAATTACAGTGTATTGGACTGAAGAGGAGCTACTGTTCTTGTCAGTTTCCTAAGCAGAGTTGAACGAGATATGGCCTAGTGTGTAGGAAGCACAGTTCTCTTGTTCTGAGCAAGCTCACTGTTCTGGCCCTATAGGAAACACAGTAGAGTAGAAGAGTGCTCTTTTCTCTAAAGCAGAGTGTGTTTCTTGTAATGCGAGCTAGCATTTGTTTCCCAGTCCTAAATGGAGTTGAATCACATTCAGTTTCTGATCCTACGAGCAAGAGTTGTTTTCTGGAAATGAAAGTCACTATTGCGCTCCCATTGCCATACACAGTGCAAATAGCACTGGCGTCTGTTCCCAGCAAGTATAGTGTTTTGGACTGAAGAGGAGCTACTGTTCTTGTCAGTTTCCTAAGCAGAGTTGAACTAGATATGGCCCGTGGGTGTTGGAAGCACAGTTTTTTTGTTCTGAGCAAGCTCACTGTTGGGAACACAAAGGAAACCCAGTAGAATTGAAGAGTGCTCTTTTCTCAAAAGCAGAGTGTCTTTCTTGGAAGGTGAGCTGGCGTTTGTTTCCCAGTCCTAAATGGAGTTGAGTCACATGCAGTTTTTTGTCCTACGAGCAAGATTTGTTTTCTGGTAAGACGAGTAACTATTGTACTCCAAATGCCATACACAGTGCAAATAGCACTGGCATCTGTTCCCCGCAAGTACAGTGTACTGGACTGAAGAGGACCTACTGTTCTTGTCAGTTTCCTAAGCAGAGTTGAACTAGATATGACCGGTGTGTGTAGGAAGCACAGTTCTTTTGTTCTGAGCAAGCTCACTGTTCTGGCCTTATAGGAAACACAGTAGAGTAGAAGAGTGCTCTTTTCTCAAAAGCAGAGTGTGTTTCTTGTAAGGCGAGCTAGCGTTTTCTTCCCAGACCTAAATGGAGTTGAATCCCATGCAGTTTCTGGTCCTACGAGCAAGAGTTGTTTTCTGGTAAGAGGAGACACTATTGTGCTCCCATTGTCATACACAGGGCAAATAGCACTGGTGTCGGTTCCCAGCATATACAGTGTATTGGACTGAAGAGTATTTACTGTTCTTGTGAGTTTCTTAAGCAGAATTGATCTAGATATGGCCGTGTGTGTAGGAAGCACAGTTCTTTTGTTCTGAGCAAGCTCACTGTTCTGGCCACATAGGAAACGAAGAAGAGTAGAAGAGTGCTCTTTTCTCAAAAGCAGAGTGTGTTTCTTGTAAGGCAAGCTAGCGTTTGTTTCCCAGTCCTAAATGGAGTTGAATCACATGCAGTTTTCGGTCCTAGGAGCAAGAGTTTTTTTCTGGTAAGGAAAGTCACTATTGTGCTCCAATTGCGATACACAGTGCAAATAGCACTGGCGTCTGTTCCCAGCAAGTGCAGTGTATTGGACTGAAGAGGAGCAACTGTTCTTCTATGTTTCCTAAAAAGAGTTGAACTAGATATGGCCCGTGTGTGTAGGAAGCAAAGGTCTTTTGTTCTGAGCAAGCTCATTTTTCGGACCCCAAAGGAAACACAGTAGAGTAGAAGAGTGCCGTTTTCTCAAAATCAGAGTCTGTTCCTTGTAAGGCGAGCTTGCGTTTATTTCCAAGTTCTAAATGGAGTTGAATCACATGCAGTTTTCAGTCCTACGAGCAAGAGTTGTTTTCTGGTAAGGAAAGTCACTATTGAGCTCCCATTGCCATACACAGTGCAAATAGCACTCGCGTCTGTTCCCAGCAAGTACAGTGTATTGGACTGAAGAGGAGCTACTGTTCTTGACAGTTTTCAAAGCAGAGTTGAACTAGATATGGCCCGTGTGTGTAGGAAGCACAGTTCTTTTTTTCTGAGCAAGCTCACTGTTCAGACGCCATAGGAAACACAGTTGAGTAGAAGAGTGCTCATTTCTCAAAAGCAGAGTGTGTTTCTTGTAAGGCGAGCTAGTGTTTGTTTCCCAGTTAGAAATGGAGTAGAATCACATGCAGTTTCTGGTCCTACGAGCAAAAGTTGTTTTCTGGTAAAAAGAGTCACTATTGCGCTCCCATGGCCATACACAGTGCAAATAGCACACGCATCTTTTCCCAGCAAGTACAGTGTATTGGACTGAATAGGAGCTACTGTTCTTGTCAGTTTCCTAAGCAGAATTGAACTAAATATGGCCGTGTGTGTAGGAAGCACACCTCTTTTGTTCTGAGCAAGCTCACTGTTCTGGCCATATAGGAAACACAGTAGAGTAGAAGAGTGCTCTTTTCTCAAAAGCAGAGTGTGTTTCTTGTAAGGTGACCTAGCGTTTGTTTCCCAGTCCTAAATGGAGTTGTATCACATGCAGTTTTTGGTCATACAAGCAAGAGTTGTTTTCTGGTAAGGAAAGTCACTATTGAGCTCCCATTGCCATACACATTACTAATAGCACTCGCGTCTGTTCCCAGCAATTACAGTGTATTGGACTGAATAGGAGCTACTGTTGTTGTCAGTTTCCAAAGCAGAGTTGAACTAGATAGGGTCAGTGTGTGTAGGAAGCACAGTTTTTTGTTCTGAGCATGCTCACTGTTTGGACCCCATAGGAAACACAGTAGAGTAGAAGAGTGCTTTTTTCTCAAAAGCAGAGTGTGTTTCTTGTAAGGCGAGCTATCGTTTGTTTCCCAGTCCTAAATGGAGTTGAATCACATACAGTTTCTGGTCCTACGAGCAAGAGTTGTTTTCTGGTAAGAAGAGTCACTATTGTGCTGCCATTGCCATACACAGGACAAATAGCACTGGCGTCAGTTCCTAGCAAGTACAGAGTATTGGACTGAAGAGGACCTACTGTTCTATTCAGGTTTATAAGCAGATTTGAAATAGATATGGCCGTGTGTGTAGGAAGCACAATTTTTTTGTTCTGAGCATGCTCACTGTTCGCACCCCATAGGAAACACAGTAGACTAGAAGAGTGCTCTTTTCTCAAAAGCAGAGTGTGTTTCCTGTAAGGCGAGCTAGCGTTTGTGTTCCAGCCCTAAAGGGAGTTGAATCACATGCAGTTTCTGGTCCTATGAGCAAGAGTTGTTTTCTTTTAAGAAGACTCACTATTGCACTCCCTTTGTCATACACAGGGCAAATAGAACTTGCGTCTGTTCCCAGCATGTACTGTGTATTGGCCTGAAGAGGATTCTGTTCTTGTCAGTTTCCTAAGCAGAGTTGAACTAGATATGGCCCGTGTGAGTAGGAAGCACAGTTCTTTTGTTCTGAGCAAGCTCACAGTTCTGGCCCTATAGGAAACACAGTAGAGTAGACGAGTGCTCTTTGCTCAAAAGCAGAGCGTGTTTCATGTAAGGCGAGCTAGCATTTGTTTCCTAGTACTAAATGGAGTTGAATCACATGCAGTTTCTGGTCCTACGAGCAAGGGTTGTTTTCTTGTAAGGAAAGTCACTATTGCGCTCCCATAGCCATACACAGTGCAAATAGCACTCGCGTCTGTTCCCAGGAAGTACAGTGTATCGGACTGAAGAGGAGCTACTGTTCTTGACAGTTTCCTAAGCAGAGTAGAACGAGATATGGCCCGTGTTTAGGAAGTACATTTCTTTTGTTCTGAGCAAGCTTACTGTTTGGACCCCATAGGAAAAACAGTAGAGAAGAAGAGTGCTCTTTTCTCAAAAGCAGAGTGTGTTTCTTGTAAGGTGAGCTAGCGTTTGTTTCCGAGTCCTAAATGGAGTTGAATCACATGCAGTTTCTGTTCCTACGACGAAGAGTTGTTTTCTGGTAAGGAAAGTCACTATTGTGCTCCCATTCCCATACACAGTGCAAATAGCACTGGCGTCTGTTCCCAGCAAGTACAGTGTATTGGACTGAATAGGACCTACTGTTCTTGTCAGTTTCCTAAGCAGAGTTGAAATAGATATATCCCGTGTGAAGGAAGCACAGTTCTTTTGTTCTGAGCAAGCTCACTGTTCTAGCCCTATATGGAACACAGTAGAGTAGAAGAGTGCTCTTTTCTCAAAAGCAGAGTGTGTTCCTTGTAAGGCGAGCTAGCGCTTGTTTCCCAGTCCTAAATGGAGTTGAATAACATGCAGTCTCTGTTCCTACGAGCAAGGGTTGTTTTCTGGTAAGGAAAGTCACTATTGCGCTCCCATTGCCATACACAGTGCAAATAGCACTCGCGTCTGTTCCAGCAATTACAGTGTATTGGACTGAAGAGGATCTACTGTTCTTGTCAGTTTCCTAAGCAGAGTTGAACGAGATATGGCCTAGTGTGTAGGAAGCACAATTCTCTTCTTCTGAGCAAGCTCACTTTTCTGGCCCTATAGGAAACACAGTAGAGTAGAAGAGTGCTCTTTTCTCTAAAGCAGAGTGTGTTTCTTGTAATGCGAGCTAGCATTTGTTTCCCAGTCCTAAATGGAGTTGAATCACATGCAGTTTCTGATCCTACGAGCAAGAGTTGTTTTCTGGAAATGAAAGTCACTATTGCGCTCCCATTGCCATACACAGTGCAAACAGCACTGGCGTCTGTTCCCAGCAAGTATAGTGTTTTGGACTGAAGGAGAGCTACTGTTCTTGTCAGTTTCCTAAGCAGAGTTGAACTAGATATGGCCCGTGGGTTTAGGAAGCACAGTTTTTTTGTTCTGAGCAAGCTCACTGTTGGGAACACAAAGGAAACACAGTAGAATTGAAGAGTGCTCTTTTCTCAAAAGCAGAGTGTCTTTCTTGAAAGGTGAGCTAGCGTTTGTTCCCCAGTCCTAAATGGACTTGAGTCACATGCAGTTTTTTGTCCTACGAGCAAGATTTGTTTTCTGGTAAGACGAGTAACTATTGTGCTCCAAATTCCATACACAGTGCAAATAGCATGGCGTCTGTTCCCCGCAAGTACAGTGTATTGGACTGAAGAGGACCTACTGTTCTTGTCAGTTTCCTAAGCAGAGTTCAACTAGATATGACCCGTGTGTGTAGGAAGCACAGTTCTTTTGTTCTGAGCAAGCTCACTGTTCTGGCCTTATAGCAAACACAGTAGAGTAGAAGAGTGCTCTTTTCTCAAAAGCAGAGTGTGTTTCTTGTAAGGCGAGCTAGCGTTTTCTTCCCAGACCTAAATGGAGTTGAATCCCATGCAGTTTCTGGTCCTACGAGCAAGAGTTTTTTCTGGTAAGAGGAGACACTATTGTGCTCCCATTGTCATACACAGGGCAAATAGCACTGGTGTTGTTTCCCAGCATGTACAGTGTATTGGACTGAAGAGTATTTACTGTTCTTGTGAGTTTCTTAAGCAGAATTGATCTAGATATGGCCATGTGTGTAGGAAGCACAGTTCTTTTGTTCTGAGCAAGCTCACTGTTCTGGCCACATAGGAAACAAAGAAGAGTAGAAGAGTGCTCTTTTCTCAAAAGCAGAGTGTGTTTCTTGTAAGGCAAGCTGGCGTTTGTTTCCCAGTCCTAAATGGAGTTGAATCACATGCAGTTTTCGGTCCTAGGAGCAAGAGTTGTTTTCTGGTAAGGAAAGTCACAATTGTGCTCCAATTGCCATACACAGTGCAAATAGCACTGGCGTCTGTTCCCAGCAACTACAGTGTATTGGACTGAAGAGGAGCAACTGTTCTTCTATATTTCCTAAAAAGAGTTGAACTAGATATGGCCCGTGTGTGTAGGAAGCAAAGTTCTTTTGTTCTGAGCAAGCTCATTTTTCGGACCCCAAAGGAAACACAGTAGAGTAGAAGAGTGCTGTTTTCTCAAAATCAGAGTCTGTTCCTTGTAAGGCGTGCTTGCGTTTATTTCCAAGTTCTAAATGGAGTTGAATCACATGCAGTTTTCAGTCCTACGAGCAAGAGTTGTTTTCTGGTAAGGAAAGTCACTATTGAGCTCCCATTGCCATACACAGTGCAAATAGCACTTGCGTCTGTTCCCAGCAAGTACAGTGTATTGGACTGAGGAGGAGCTACTGTTCTTGACCGTTTTCAAAGCAGAGTTGAACTAGATATGGCCCATGTGTGTAGGAAGCACAGTTCTTTTTTTCTGAGCAAGCTCACTGTTCAGACACCATAGGAAACACAGTTGAGTAGAAGAGTGCTCATTTCTCAAAAGCAGAGTGTGTTTCTTGTAAGGCGAGCTAGTGTTTGTTTCCCAGTTAGAAATGGAGTAGAATCACATGCAGTTTCTGGTCCTACGAGCAAAAGTTGTTTTCTGGTAAAAAGAGTCACTATTGCGCTCCCATGGCCATACACAGTGCAAATAGCACACGCGTCTTTTCCCAGCAAGTACAGTGTATTGGACTGAATAGGAGCTACTGTTCTTGTCAGTTTCCTAAGCAGAATTGAACTAGATATGGCCATGTGTGTAGGAAGCACACCTCTTTTGTTCTGAGCAAGCTCACTGTTCTGGCCATATAGGAAACACAGTAGAGTAGAAGAGTGCTCTTTTCTCAAAAGCAGAGTGTGTTTCTTGTAAGGTGACCTAGCGTTTGTTTCCCAGTCCTAAATGGAGTTGTATCACATGCAGTTTTTGGTCATACAAGCAAGAGTTGTTTTCTGGTAAGGAAAGTCACTATTGCACTCCCATTGCCATACACATTACTAATAGCACTCGCGTCTGTTCCCAGCAAGCACAGTGTATTGGACTGAATATGAGCTACTGTTGTTGTCAGTTTCCAAAGCAGAGTTGAACTAGATAGGGTCAGTGTGTGTAGGAAGCAGAGTTTTTTTGTTCTGAGCAAGCTCACTGTTCGCACCCCATAGGAAACACAGTAGAGTAGAAGAGTGCTCTTTTCTCAAAAGCAGAGTGTGTTTCCTGTAAGGCGAGCTAGCGTTTGTGTTCCAGCCCTAAAGGGAGTTGAATCACATGCAGTTTCTGGTCCTATGAGCAAGAGTTGTTTTCTTTTAAGAAGACTCACTATTGCACTCCCTTTGTCATACACAGGGCAAATAGAACTTGCGTCTGTTCCCAGCATGTACTGTGTATTGGCCTGAAGAGGATTCTGTTCTTGTCAGTTTCCTAAGCAGAGTTGAACTAGATATGGCCCGTGTGAGTAGGAAGCACAGTTCTTTTGTTCTGAGCAAGCTCACAGTTCTGGCCCTATAGGAAACACAGTAGAGTAGACGAGTGCTCTTTGCTCAAAAGCAGAGCGTGTTTCATGTAAGACGAGCTAGCATTTGTTTCCTAGTACTAAATGGAGTTGAATCACATGCAGTTTCTGGTCCTACGAGCAAGGGTTGTTTTCTGGTAAGGAAAGTCACTATTGCGCTCCCATAGCCATACACAGTGCAAATAGCACTCTCGTCTGTTCCCAGCAAGTACAGTGTATTGGACTGAAGAGGAGCTACTGTTCTTCTCAGTTTCCTAAGCAGAGTTCAACGAGATATGTCCTGTGTGTGTAGGAAGCACAGTTCTCTTGTTCTGAGCAAGCTCACTGTTCTGGCCCTATAGGAAACACAGTAGAGTAGAAGAGTGCTCTCTTCTCTAAAGCAGAGTGTGTTTCTTGTAAGGCGAGCTCGTGTTTGTTTCCTAGTCCTAAATGGAGTTGAATCACATGCAGTTTCTTGTCCTACGAGCAAGAGTTGTTTTCTGGGAAAGAAAGTCACTATTGCACTCCCATTGCCATACACATTACTAATAGCACTGGCGTCTGTTCTTAGCAAGTACAGTGTATTGGACTGAAGAGGAGCTACTGTTCTTGTCAGTTTCCTAAGCAGAGTTGAACTAGATAGTGTCCATGTGTGTAGGAAGCACAGTTTTTTGTTCTGAGCATGCTCACTCTTTGGACCCCATAGGAAACACAGTAGAGTAGAAGAGTGCTTTTTTTCTCAAAAGCAGAGTGTGTTTCCTGTAAGGCGAGCTATCGTTTGTTTCCCAGTCCTAAATGGAGTTGAATCACATGCAGTGTCTGGTCCTATGAGCAAGAGTTGTTTTCTGCTAAGAAGAGTCACTATTGTGCTGCCATTGACATACACAGGACAAATAGCAATGGCGTCTGTTCCTAGCAAGTACAGTGTATTGGACTGAAGAGGACCTACTGTTCTTGTCAGGTTTATAAGCAGATTTGAACTAGATATGGCCGTGTGTGTAGGAAGCACAGTTTTTTTGTTCTGAGCAAGCTCACTGTTCGGACCCCATAGGAAACACAGTAGAGTAGAAGAGTGCTCTTTTCTCTAAAGCAGAGTGTGTTTCTTGGAAGGCGAGCTAGCATTTGTTTCCCAGTCCTAAATGGAGTTGAATAACATGCAGTTTCTGATCCTACAGGCAAGAGTTGATTTCTGGTAAGGAAAGTCACTATTGCGCTCCCATTGCCATACACAGTGCAAATAGCACTCCCGTCTGTTCCCAGCAAGTATAGTGTTTTGGACTGAAGAGGAGCTACTGTTCTTGTCAGTTTTCTAAGCAGAGTTGAACTACATATGGCCCGTGTGTGTAGGAAGCACAGTTCTTTTATTCTGAGCAAGCTCACTGTTCTGGCCCTATAGGAAACACAGTAGAGTAGAAGAGTGCAATTTTCTCAAAAGCAGAGTGTGTTTCTTGTAAGGCGAGCTAGTGTTTGTTTCCTAGTCCTAAATGGAGTTGAATCACATTCAGTTACTGGTCCTACGAGCAAGACTTGTTTTCTGGTAAGAAGAGTCACTATTGTGCTCCCATTGTCATACATAGGGCAAATAGCACTGGCGTATGTTCCCAGCATGTACAGTGTATGGGACTGAAGAGGATCTACTGTTGTTTTCAGTTTCCTAAGCAGAATTGAACTAGATATGGACGTGTGTGTAGGAAGCACAGTTCTTTTGTTCTAGCAAGCTCACTGTTTGGACCCCGTAGGAAACACAGTAGAGTAGTAGAGTGCTCTTTCCTCAAAAGCAGAGTGTGTTTCTTGTAAGGCGAGCTAGCGTTTGTTCCCCAGTCCTAAATGGAGTTGAATCCCATGCAGTTTCTGGTCCTACGAGCAAGAGTTGTTTTCTGGTAAGGAAAGTCACTATTGCGTTCCCATTGCCATACACAGTGCAAATAGCACTCGCGTCTGTTCCCAGCAAGTACAGTGTATCGGACAGAGGAGGAGCTACTGGTCTTGTCAGTTTCCTAAGCAGAGTTGAACGAGATATGGCCCGTGTTTCTAGGAAGCACAGTTCTTATGTTCTGAGCAAGCTCACTGTTCTGGCACTATAGGAAACACAGTAGAGTAGAAGAGTGCTCTTTTCTCTAAAGCAGAGTGTGTTTCTTGTAAGGCGAGCTCGCGTTTGTTTCCCAGTCGTAAATGGAGTTGAATCACATGCAATTTTTGGTCCTACGAGCAAGAGTTGTTTTGTGGTAAGAAGAGTCACTATTACGCTCCAATTGCCATACACAGTGCAAATAGCACTCGCGTCTGTTCCCAGCAAGTACATGTATTGGACTGAATAGGAGCTACTGTTCTTGTCATTTTCCTAAGCAGAGTTGAACTAGATATGGTCCGTGTGTGTAGGAAGCACAGTTCTTTTGTTCTGAGCATCTCACTGTTCTGGCCCTATAGGAAACACAGTAGAGTAGAAGAGTGCTCTTTTCTCAAAAGCAGAGTGTGTTTCTTGGAAGGCGAGCTAGAGTTTGTTTCCCAGTCCTAAATGGAGTTGAATCACATGCAGTTTCTGGTCCTATGAGCAAGAGTTGTTTTCTGGTAAGGAAGTCACTATTGCGATCTCCATTGCCATACACAGTGCAAATAGCACTCGCGTCTGTTCCCAGGAAGTACAGTGTATCGGACTGAAGAGGAGCTACTGTTCTTGACAGTTTCCTAAGCAGAGTAGAACGAGATATGGCCCGTGTTTTGGAAGCACAGTTCTTTTGTTCTGAGCAAGCTTACTGTTTGGACCCCATAGGAAACACAGTAGAGAAGAAGAGTGATCTTTTCTCAAAAGCAGAGTGTGTTTCTTGTAAGGTCAGCTAGCGTTTGTTTCCGAGTCCTAAATGGAGTTGAATCACATGCAGTTTCTGGTCCTACGAGGAAGAGTTGTTTTTTGGTAAGGAAAGTCACTATTGCGCTCCCATTGCCATACACAGTGCAAATAGCACTGGCGTCTGTTCCCAGCAAGTACAGTGTATTGGACTGAATAGGACCTACTGTTCTTGTCAGTTTCCTAAGCAGAGTTGAAATAGATATATCCCTGTGTGAAGGAAGCACAGTTCTTTTGTTCTGAGCAAGCTCACTGTTCTAGCCTTATATGAAACACAGTAGAGTAGAAGAGTGCTCTTTTCTCAAAAGCAGAGTGTGTTTCTTGTAAGGCGAGCTAGCGTTTGTTTCCCAGTCCTAAATGAAGTTGAATCACATGCAGTCTCTGTTCCTACGAGCAAGGGTTGTTTTCTGGTAAGGAAAGTCACTATTGCGCTCCCAATACCATACACAGTGCAAATAGCACTCGCGTCTGTTCCAGCAATTACAGTGTATTGGACTGAAGAGGAGCTACTGTTCTTGTCAGTTTCCTAAGCAGAGTTGAACGAGATATGGCCTAGTATGTAGGAAGCACAGTTCTCTTGTTCTGAGCAAGCTCACTGTTCTGGCCCTGTAGGAAACACAGTAGAGTAGAAGAGTGCTCTTTTCTCTAAAGCAGAGTGTGTTTCTTGTAATGCGAGCTAGCATTTGTTTCCCAGTCCTAAATGGAGTTGAATCACATTCAGTTTCTGATCCTACGAGCAAGAGTTGTTTTCTGGAAATGAAAGTCACTATTGCGCTCCCATTGCCATACACAGTGCAAATAGCACTGGCGTCTGTTCCCAGCAAGTATAGTGTTTTGGACTGAAGAGGAGCTACTGTTCTTGTCAGTTTCCTAAGCAGAGTTGAACTAGATATGGCCCGTAGGAGTAGGAAGCACAGTTTTTTTGTTCTGAGCAAGCTCACTGTTGGGAACACAAAGGAAACCCAGTAGAATTGAAGAGTGCTCTTTTCTCAAAAGCAGAGTGTCTTTCTTGGAAGGTGAGCTAGCGTTTGTTTCCCAGTCCTAAATGGAGTTGAGTCACATGCAGTTTTTTGTCCTACGAGCAAGATTTGTTTTCTGGTAAGACGAGTAACTATTGTGCTCCAAATGCCATACACAGTGCAAATAGCACTGGCGTCTGTTCCCTGCAAGTAAAGTGTATTGGACTGAACAGGACCTACTGTTCTTGTCAGTTTCCTAAGCAGAGTTGAACTAGATATGGTCCGTGTGTGTAGGAAGCACAGTTCTTTTGTTCTGAGCATCTCACTGTTCTGGCCCTATAGGAAACACAGTAGAGTAGAAGAGTTCTCTTTTCTCAAAAGCAGAGTGTGTTTCTTGGAAGGCGAGCTAGAGTTTGTTTAACAGTCCTAAATGGAGTTGAATCACATGCAGTTTCTGGTCCTACGAGCAAGAGTTGTTTTCTGGTAAGGAGGTCACTATTGCGATCTCCATTGCCATACACAGTGCAAATAGCACTCGCGTCTGTTCCCAGGAAGTACAGTGTATCGGACTGAAGAGGAGCTACTGTTCTTGACAGTTTCCTAAGCAGAGTAGAACGAGATATGGCCCGTGTTTAGGAAGCACAGTTCTTTTGTTCTGAGCAAGCTTACTGTTTGGACCCCATAGGAAACACAGTAGAGAAGAAGAGTGCTCTTTTCTCAAAAGCAGAGTGTGTTTCTTGTAAGGTGAGCTAGCGTTTGTTTCCGAGTCCTAAATGGAGTTGAATCACATGCAGTTTCTGGTCCTACGAGGAAGAGTTGTTTTCTGGTAAGGAAAGTCACTATTGCGCTCCCATTGCCATACACAGTGCAAATAGCACTGGCGTCTGTTCCCAGCAAGTACAGTGTATTGGACTGAATAAGACCTACTGTGCTTGTCAGTTTCCTAAGCAGAGTTGATATAGATATATCCCGTGTGAAGGAAGCACAGTTCTTTTGTTCTGAGCAAGCTCACTGTTCTAGCCCTATATGAAACACAGTAGAGTAGAAGAGTGCTCTTTTCTCAAAAGCAGAGTGTGTTTCTTGTAAGGCGAGCTAGCGTTTGTTTCCCAGTCCTAAATGAAGTTGAATCACATGCAGTCTCTGTTCCTACGAGCAAGGGTTGTTTTCTGGTAAGGAAAGTCACTATTGCGCTCCCATTGCCATACACAGTGCAAATAGCACTCGCGTCTGTTCCAGCAATTACAGTGTATTGGACTGAAGAGGAGCTACTGTTCTTGTCAGTTTCCTAAGCAGAGTTGAACGAGATATGGCCTAGTGTGTAGGAAGCACAGTTCTCTTGTTCTGAGCAAGCTCACTGTTCTGGCCCTATAGGAAACACAGTAGAGTAGAAGAGTGCTCTTTTCTCTAAAGCAGAGTGTGTTTCTTGTAATGCGAGCTAGCATTTGTTTCCCAGTCCTAAATGGAGTTGAATCACATTCAGTTTCTGATCCTACGAGCAAGAGTTGTTTTCTGGAAATGAAAGTCACTATTGCGCTCCCATTGCCATACACAGTGCAAATAGCACTGGCGTCTGTTCCCAGCAAGTATAGTGTTTTGGACTGAAGAGGAGCTACTGTTCTTGTCAGTTTCCTAAGCAGAGTTGAACTAGATATGGCCCGTGGGTGTTGGAAGCACAGTTTTTTTGTTCTGAGCAAGCTCACTGTTGGGAACACAAAGGAAACCCAGTAGAATTGAAGAGTGCTCTTTTCTCAAAAGCAGAGTGTCTTTCTTGGAAGGTGAGCTGGCGTTTGTTTCCCAGTCCTAAATGGAGTTGAGTCACATGCAGTTTTTTGTCCTACGAGCAAGATTTGTTTTCTGGTAAGACGAGTAACTATTGTACTCCAAATGCCATACACAGTGCAAATAGCACTGGCATCTGTTCCCCGCAAGTACAGTGTACTGGACTGAAGAGGACCTACTGTTCTTGTCAGTTTCCTAAGCAGAGTTGAACTAGATATGACCGGTGTGTGTAGGAAGCACAGTTCTTTTGTTCTGAGCAAGCTCACTGTTCTGGCCTTATAGGAAACACAGTAGAGTAGAAGAGTGCTCTTTTCTCAAAAGCAGAGTGTGTTTCTTGTAAGGCGAGCTAGCGTTTTCTTCCCAGACCTAAATGGAGTTGAATCCCATGCAGTTTCTGGTCCTACGAGCAAGAGTTGTTTTCTGGTAAGAGGAGACACTATTGTGCTCCCATTGTCATACACAGGGCAAATAGCACTGGTGTCGGTTCCCAGCATATACAGTGTATTGGACTGAAGAGTATTTACTGTTCTTGTGAGTTTCTTAAGCAGAATTGATCTAGATATGGCCGTGTGTGTAGGAAGCACAGTTCTTTTGTTCTGAGCAAGCTCACTGTTCTGGCCACATAGGAAACGAAGAAGAGTAGAAGAGTGCTCTTTTCTCAAAAGCAGAGTGTGTTTCTTGTAAGGCAAGCTAGCGTTTGTTTCCCAGTCCTAAATGGAGTTGAATCACATGCAGTTTTCGGTCCTAGGAGCAAGAGTTTTTTTCTGGTAAGGAAAGTCACTATTGTGCTCCAATTGCCATACACAGTGCAAATAGCACTGGCGTCTGTTCCCAGCAAGTGCAGTGTATTGGACTGAAGAGGAGCAACTGTTCTTCTATGTTTCCTAAAAAGAGTTGAACTAGATATGGCCCGTGTGTGTAGGAAGCAAAGGTCTTTTGTTCTGATCAAGCTCATTTTTCGGACCCCAAAGGAAACACAGTAGAGTAGAAGAGTGCCGTTTTCTCAAAATCAGAGTCTGTTCCTTGTAAGGCGAGCTTGCGTTTATTTCCAAGTTCTAAATGGAGTTGAATCACATGCAGTTTTCAGTCCTACGAGCAAGAGTTGTTTTCTGGTAAGGAAAGTCACTATTGAGCTCCCATTGCCATACACAGTGCAAATAGCACTCGCGTCTGTTCCCAGCAAGTACAGTGTATTGGACTGAAGAGGAGCTACTGTTCTTGACAGTTTTCAAAGCAGAGTTGAACTAGATATGGCCCGTGTGTGTAGGAAGCACAGTTCTTTTTTTCTGAGCAAGCTCACTGTTCAGACGCCATAGGAAACACAGTTGAGTAGAAGAGTGCTCATTTCTCAAAAGCAGAGTGTGTTTCTTGTAAGGCGAGCTAGTGTTTGTTTCCCAGTTAGAAATGGAGTAGAATCACATGCAGTTTCTGGTCCTACGAGCAAAAGTTGTTTTCTGGTAAAAAGAGTCACTATTGCGCTCCCATGGCCATACACAGTGCAAATAGCACACGCATCTTTTCCCAGCAAGTACAGTGTATTGGACTGAATAGGAGCTACTGTTCTTGTCAGTTTCCTAAGCAGAATTGAACTAAATATGGCCGTGTGTGTAGGAAGCACACCTCTTTTGTTCTGAGCAAGCTCACTGTTCTGGCCATATAGGAAACACAGTAGAGTAGAAGAGTGCTCTTTTCTCAAAAGCAGAGTGTGTTTCTTGTAAGGTGACCTAGCGTTTGTTTCCCAGTCCTAAATGGAGTTGTATCACATGCAGTTTTTGGTCATACAAGCAAGAGTTGTTTTCTGGTAAGGAAAGTCACTATTGAGCTCCCATTGCCATACACATTACTAATAGCACTCGCGTCTGTTCCCAGCAATTACAGTGTATTGGACTGAATAGGAGCTACTGTTGTTGTCAGTTTCCAAAGCAGAGTTGAACTAGATAGGGTCAGTGTGTGTAGGAAGCACAGTTTTTTGTTCTGAGCATGCTCACTGTTTGGACCCCATAGGAAACACAGTAGAGTAGAAGAGTGCTTTTTTCTCAAAAGCAGAGTGTGTTTCTTGTAAGGCGAGCTATCGTTTGTTTCCCAGTCCTAAATGGAGTTGAATCACATACAGTTTCTGGTCCTACGAGCAAGAGTTGTTTTCTGGTAAGAAGAGTCACTATTGTGCTGCCATTGCCATACACAGGACAAATAGCACTGGCGTCAGTTCCTAGCAAGTACAGAGTATTGGACTGAAGAGGACCTACTGTTCTATTCAGGTTTATAAGCAGATTTGAAATAGATATGGCCGTGTGTGTAGGAAGCACAATTTTTTTGTTCTGAGCATGCTCACTGTTCGCACCCCATAGGAAACACAGTAGACTAGAAGAGTGCTCTTTTCTCAAAAGCAGAGTGTGTTTCCTGTAAGGCGAGCTAGCGTTTGTGTTCCAGCCCTAAAGGGAGTTGAATCACATGCAGTTTCTGGTCCTATGAGCAAGAGTTGTTTTCTTTTAAGAAGACTCACTATTGCACTCCCTTTGTCATACACAGGGCAAATAGAACTTGTGTCTGTTCCCAGCATGTACTGTGTATTGGCCTGAAGAGGATTCTGTTCTTGTCAGTTTCCTAAGCAGAGTTGAACTAGATATGGCCCGTGTGAGTAGGAAGCACAGTTCTTTTGTTCTGAGCAAGCTCACAGTTCTGGCCCTATAGGAAACACAGTAGAGTAGACGAGTGCTCTTTGCTCAAAAGCAGAGCGTGTTTCATGTAAGGCGAGCTAGCATTTGTTTCCTAGTACTAAATGGAGTTGAATCACATGCAGTTTCTGGTCCTACGAGCAAGGGTTGTTTTCTTGTAAGGAAAGTCACTATTGCGCTCCCATAGCCATACACAGTGCAAATAGCACTCTCGTCTGTTCCCAGCAAGTACAGTGTATTGGACTGAAGAGGAGCTACTGTTCTTCTCAGTTTCCTAAGCAGAGTTCAACGAGATATGGCCTGTGTGTGTAGGAAGCACAGTTCTCTTGTTCTGAGCAAGCTCACTGTTCTGGCCCTATAGGAAACACAGTAGAGTAGAAGAGTGCTCTCTTCTCTAAAGCAGAGTGTGTTTCTTGTAAGGCGAGCTCGTGTTTGTTTCCTAGTCCTAAATGGAGTTGAATCACATGCAGTTTCTTGTCCTACGAGCAAGAGTTGTTTTCTGGGAAAGAAAGTCACTATTGCACTCCCATTGCCATACACATTACTAATAGCACTGGCGTCTGTTCCCAGCAAGTTCAGTGTATTGGACTGAAGAGGAGCTACTGTTCTTGTCAGTTTCCTAAGCAGAGTTGAACTAGATAGTGTCCGTGTGTGTAGGAAGCACAGTTTTTTGTTCTGAGCATGCTCACTGTTTGGACCCCATAGGAAACACAGTAGAGTAGAAGAGTGCTTTTTTTCTCAAAAGCAGAGTGTGTTTCTTGTAAGGCGAGCTATCGTTTGTTTCCCAGTCCTAAATGGAGTTGAAGCACATGCAGTGTCTGGTCCTATGAGCAAGAGTTGTTTTCTGGTAAGAAGAGTCACTATTGTGCTGCCATTGACATACACAGGACAAATAGCAATGGCGTCTGTTCCTAGCAAGTACAGTGTATTGGACTGAAGAGGACCTACTGTTCTTGTCAGGTTTATAAGCAGATTTGAACTAGATATGGCCGTGTGTGTAGGAAGCACAGTTTTTTTGTTCTGAGCAAGCTCACTGTTCGGACCCCATAGGAAACACAGTAGAGTAGAAGAGTGCTCTTTTCTCTAAAGCAGAGTGTGTTTCTTGGAAGGCGAGCTAGCATTTGTTTCCCAGTCCTAAATGGAGTTGAATAACATGCAGTTTCTGATCCTACGAGCAAGAGTTGATTTCTGGTAAGGAAAGTCACTATTGCGCTCCCATTGCCATACACAGTGCAAATAGCACTCCCGTCTGTTCCCAGCAAGTATAGTGTTTTGGACTGAAGAGGAGCTACTGTTCTTGTCAGTTTTCTAAGCAGAGTTGAACTACATATGGCCCGTGTGTGTAGGAAGCACAGTTCTTTTATACTGAGCAAGCTCACTGTTCTGGCCCTATAGGAAACACAGTAGAGTAGAAGAGTGCAATTTTCTCAAAAGCAGAGTGTGTTTCTTGTAAGGCGAGCTAGTGTTTGTTTCCTAGTCCTAAATGGAGTTGAATCACATTCAGTTACTGGTCCTACGAGCAAGACTTGTTTTCTGGTAAGAAGAGTCACTATTGTGCTCCCATTGTCATACATAGGGCAAATAGCACTGGCGTATGTTCCCAGCATGTACAGTGTATGGGACTGAAGAGGATCTACTGTTGTTTTCAGTTTCCTAAGCAGAATTGAACTAGATATGGACGTGTGTGTAGGAAGCACAGTTCTTTTGTTCTAGCAAGCTCACTGTTTGGACCCCGTAGGAAACACAGTAGAGTAGTAGAGTGCTCTTTCCTCAAAAGCAGAGGGTGTTTCTTGTAAGGCGAGCTAGCGTTTGTTCCCCAGTCCTAAATGGAGTTGAATCCCATGCAGTTTCTGGTCCTACGAGCAAGAGTTGTTTTCTGGTAAGGAAAGTCACTATTGCGTTCCCATTGCCATACACAGTGCAAATAGCACTCGCGTCTGTTCCCAGCAAGTACAGTGTATCGGACAGAGGAGGAGCTACTGGTCTTGTCAGTTTCCTAAGCAGAGTTGATCGAGATATGGCCCGTGTTTCTAGGAAGCACAGTTCTTATGTTCTGAGCAAGCTCACTGTTCTGGCACTATAGGAAACACAGTAGAGTAGAAGAGTGCTCTTTTCTCTAAAGCAGAGTGTGTTTCTTGTAAGGCGAGCTCGCGTTTGTTTCCCAGTCGTAAATGGAGTTGAATCACATGCAATTTTTGGTCCTACGAGCAAGAGTTGTTTTGTGGTAAGAAGAGTCACTATTACGCTCCAATTGCCATACACAGTGCAAATAGCACTCGCGTCTGTTCCCAGCAAGTACATGTATTGGACTGAATAGGAGCTACTGTTCTTGTCATTTTCCTAAGCAGAGTTGAACTAGATATGGTCCGTGTGTGTAGGAAGCACAGTTCTTTTGTTCTGAGCATCTCACTGTTCTGGCCCTATAGGAAACACAGTAGAGTAGAAGAGTGCTCTTTTCTCAAAAGCAGAGTGTGTTTCTTGGAAGGCGAGCTAGAGTTTGTTTCCCAGTCCTAAATGGAGTTGAATCACATGCAGTTTCTGGTCCTACGAGCAAGAGTTGTTTTCTGGTAAGGAAGTCACTATTGCGATCTCCATTGCCATACACAGTGCAAATAGCACTCGCGTCTGTTCCCAGGAAGTACAGTGTATCGGACTGAAGAGGAGCTACTGTTCTTGACAGTTTCCTAAGCAGAGTAGAACGAGATATGGCCCGTGTTTAGGAAGCACAGTTCTTTTGTTCTGAGCAAGCTTACTGTTTGGACCCCATAGGAAACACAGTAGAGAAGAAGAGTGATCTTTTCTCAAAAGCAGAGTGTGTTTATTGTAAGGTCAGCTAGCGTTTGTTTCCGAGTCCTAAATGGAGTTGAATCACATGCAGTTTCTGGTCCTACGAGGAAGAGTTGTTTTTTGGTAAGGAAAGTCACTATTGCGCTCCCATTGCCATACACAGTGCAAATAGCACTGGCGTCTGTTCCCAGTAAGTACAGTGTATTGGACTGAATAGGACCTACTGTTCTTGTCAGTTTCCTAAGCAGAGTTGAAATAGATATATCCCTGTGTGAAGGAAGCACAGTTCTTTTGTTCTGAGCAAGCTCACTGTTCTAGCCTTATATTAAACAGAGTAGAGTAGAAGAGTGCTCATTTCTCAAAAGCAGAGTGTGTTTCTTGTAAGGCGAGCTAGCGTTTGTTTCCCAGTCCTAAATGAAGTTGAATCACATGCAGTCTCTGTTCCTACGAGCAAGGGTTGTTTTCTGGTAAGGAAAGTCACTATTGCGCTCCCATTGCCATACACAGTGCAAATAGCACTCGCGTCTGTTCCAGCAATTACAGTGTATTGGACTGAAGAGGAGCTACTGTTCTTGTCAGTTTCCTAAGCAGAGTTGAACGAGATATGGCCTAGTATGTAGGAAGCACAGTTCTCTTGTTCTGAGCAAGCTCACTGTTCTGGCCCAATAGGAAACACAGTAGAGTAGAAGAGTGCTCTTTTCTCTAAAGCAGAGTGTGTTTCTTGTAATGCGAGCTAGCATTTGTTTCCCAGTCCTAAATGGAGTTGAATCACATTCAGTTTCTGATCCTACGAGCAAGAGTTGTTTTCTGGAAATGAAAGTCACTATTGCGCTCCCATTGCCATACACAGTGCAAATAGCACTGGCGTCTGTTCCCAGCAAGTATAGTGTTTTGGACTGAAGAGGAGCTACTGTTCTTGTCAGTTTCCTAAGCAGAGTTGAACTAGATATGGCCCGTAGGAGTAGGAAGCACAGTTTTTTTGTTCTGAGCAAGCTCACTGTTGGGAACACAAAGGAAACCCAGTAGAATTGAAGAGTGCTCTTTTCTCAAAAGCAGAGTGTCTTTCTTGGAAGGTGAGCTAGCGTTTGTTTCCCAGTCCTAAATGGAGTTGAGTCACATGCAGTTTTTTGTCCTACGAGCAAGATTTGTTTTCTGGTAAGACGAGTAACTATTGTGCTCCAAATGCCATACACAGTGCAAATAGCACTGGCGTCTGTTCGCTGCAAGTACAGTGTATTGGACTGAAGAGGACCTACTGTTCTTGTCAGTTTCCTAAGCAGAGTTGAACTAGATATGGTCCGTGTGTGTAGGAAGCACAGTTCTTTTGTTCTGAGCATCTCACTGTTCTGACCCTATAGGAAACACAGTAGAGTAGAAGAGTTCTCTTTTCTCAAAAGCAGAGTGTGTTTCTTGGAAGGCGAGCTAGAGTTTGTTTCCCAGTCCTAAATGGAGTTGAATCACATGCAGTTTCTGGTCCTACGAGCAAGAGTTGTTTTCTGGTAAGGAGGTCACTATTGCGATCTCCATTGCCATACACAGTGCAAATAGCACTCGCGTCTGTTCCCAGGAAGTACAGTGTATCGGACTGAAGAGGAGCTACTGTTCTTGACAGTTTCCTAAGCAGAGTAGAACGAGATATGGCCCGTGTGTGTAGGAAGCACAGTTCTTTTGTTCTGAGCAAGCTCACTGTTCTGACCCCATAAGAAACACAGTAGAGTAGAAGAGTACCCTTTTCTCAAAAGCAGAGTGTGTTTCTGGAAGGCGAGCTAGAGTTTGTTTCCCAGTCCTAAATGGAGTTGAGTCACATGCAGTTTTTTGTCCTACGAGCAAGATTTGTTTTCTGGTAAGACGAGTAACTATTGTGCTCCAAATGCCATACACAGTGCAAATAGCACTGGCGTCTGTTCCCCGCAAGTACAGTGTATTGGACTGAAGAGGACCTACTGTTCTTGTCAGTTTCCTAAGCAGAGTTGAACTAGATATGACCCGTGTGTGTAGGAAGCACAGTTCTTTTGTTCTGAGCAAGCTCACTGTTCTGGCCTTATAGGAAACACAGTAGAGTAGAAGAGTGCTCTTTTCTCAAAAGCAGAGTGTGTTTCTTGTAAGGCGAGCTAGCGTTTGTATCCCAGTGCCAAATGGAGTTGAATCCCATGCATTTTCTGGTCCTATGAGCAAGAGTTGTTTTCTGGTAAGGAAAGTCTCTATTGCGCTCCCATTGGCATACACAGTGCAAATAGCACTTGCGTCTGTTCCCAGCAACTACAGTGTATCGGACTGAAGAGGAGCTACTGTTTTGTCAGTTTCCTAAGCAGAGTTGAACTAGATATGGCCCGTGTGTGTAGGAAGCACAGTTCTTTTGTTCTGAGCAAGCTCACTCTTCTGTCCCTATAGGAAACACAGTAGAGTAGAAGAGTGCTCTTTTCTCAAAAGCAGAGTGTGTTTCTTGTAAGGCGAACTAGAGTTTGTTTCCCAGTCCTAAATGGAATTGAGTCACATGCAGTTTTTGTCCTACGAGCAAGAGTTGTTTTCTGGTAAGACGAGGCACTATTGTGCTCCAATTGACATACACAGTGCAAATAGCACTCGCGTCTGTTCCCAGCAAGCACAGTGTATGGGACTGAAGAGGAGCTGCTGTTCTTGTCAGTTTCCTAAGCAGAGTTGAAATAGATATGGCCCTTGTGTGTAGGAAGCACAGTTCTTTTGTTCTGAGCAAGCTCACTGTTCGGACCCCCTAGGAAACACAGTAGAGTAGAAGAGTGCTCTTTTCTCCTAAGCAGAGTGTGTTTCTTGTAAGGCGAGCTAGCATTTGTTTCCCAGTCCTAAATGGAGTTGAATCACATGCAGTTTCTGATCCTACAACCAAGACTTGATTTCTGGTAAGGAATGTCACTATTGCGCTCCCATTGCCATACACAGTGCAAATAGCACTCGCGTATGTTCCAGCAAGCACAGTGTATGGGACTGAAGAGGAGCTGCTGTTCTTGTCAGTTTCCTAAGCAGAGTTGAAATAGATATGGCCTGTGTGTGTAGGAAGCACAGTTCTCTTGTTCTGAGCAAGCTCACTGTTCTGACCCTATAAGAAACACAGTAGAGTAGAAGAGTGCTCTTTTCTCTAAAGCAGAGTGTGTTTCTTGTAAGGCGAGCTTGTGTTTGTTTCCTAGTCCTAAATGGAGTTGAATCACATGCAGTTTCTGGTCCTATGAGCAAGAGTTGTTTTCTGGGAAAGAAAGTCACTATTGCACTCCCATTGCCATACACATTACAAATAGCACTCGCGTCTGTTCCCAGCAAGTACAGTGTATTGGACTGAATAGGATGTACTTAGGATGTACTGTTCTTGTCAGGTTTATAAGCAGATTTGAACTAGATATGGCCGTGTGTGTAGGAAGCACAGTTTTTTTGTTCTGAGCAAGCTCACTGTTCGGACCCCATAGGAAACACAGTAGAGTAGAAGAGTGCTCTTTTCTCAAAAGCAGAGTGTGTTTCTTGTAATGCGAGCTAGCATTTGTTTCCCAGTCCTCAACGGAGTTGAATCACATGCAGTATCTGATCCTACGAGCAAGAGTTGTTTTCTGGAAATGAAAGTCACTATTGTGCTCTCATTGCCATACACAGTGCAAATAGCACTGGCGTCTGTTCCCAGCAAGTATAGTGTTTTGGACTGAAGAGGAGCTACTGTTCTTGTCAGTTTCCTAAGCAGAGTTGAACTAGATATGGCCCGTGGGTGTAGGAAGCACAGTTTTTTTGTTCTGAGCAAGCTCACTGTTGGGAACACAAAGGAAACACAATAGAATTGAAGAGTGCTCTTTTCTCAAAAGCAGAGTGTCTTTCTTGGAAGGCGAGCTAGCGTTTGTTTCCCAGTCCTAAATGGAGTTGAGTCACATGCAGTTTTTTGTCCTACGAGCAAGATTTGTTTTCTGGTAAGACGAGTAACTATTGTGATCCAAATGCCATACACAGTGCTAATAGCACTGGGGTCTGTTCCCCGCAAGTACAGTGTATTGGACTGAAGAGGAGCTACTGTTCTTGTCAGTTTCCTAATCAGAGTTGAACTAGATATGACCCGTGTGTGTAGGAAGCACAGTTCTTTTGTTCTGAACAAGCTCACTCTTCGGACCCCATAGGAAACACAGTAGAGTAGAAGAGTGCTCTTTTCTCAAAAGCAGAGTGTGTTTCATGTAAGGCGAGCTAGCATTTGTTTTCCAGTCCTAAATGGAGTTGAATAACATGCAGTTTCTGGTCCTACGAGCAAGAGTTGTTTTCTGGGGAAGAAAGTCACTATTGCACTCCCATTGCCATACACATTACAAATAGCAATCGCGTCTGTTCCCAGCAAGCACAGTGTATTGGACTGAATAGGAGCTACTGTTCTTGTCAGTTTCCTAAGCAGAGTTGAACTATATATGGTCCGTGTGTGTAGGAACCACAGTTTTTTTTTCTGAGCAAGCTCACTGTTCAGACCCCATAGGAAACACAGTAGAGTAGAAGAGTGCTCTTTTATCAAAAGCAGAATGTATTCATGTAAGGCGAGCTGGCATTTGTTTCCCAGTCCTAAATGGAGTTGAATCACATGCAGTTTTTGGTCCTACCAGCAAGAGTTGTTTTCTGGTAAGGAAAGTCACTATTGCGCTCCCATTGCCATACACAGTGCAAATAGCACTTGCGTCTGTTCCCAGAAAGTACAGTGTATCGTACTGAAGAGGAGCAACTGTTCTTGTCAGTTTCCTAAGCAGTGTTAAACTAGATATGGCCCGTGTGTAGGAAGTACAGTTCTTTTGTTCTGAGCAAGCTCATTGTTCTGGCCTAATTGGAAACACAGTAGAGTAGAAGAGTGCTCTTTTCTCTAAAGCAGAGTGTGTTTCTTGTAAGGCCAGCTAGCGTTTGTTTCCCAGTCCTAAATAGAGTTGAATCCCATGCATTTTCTGGTCCTGCGAGCAAGAGTTGTTTTCTGGTAAGAAGAGTCAATATTGCGCTGCCATTGCCATACACAGGACAAATAGCACTGGCGTCTGTTCCCAGCAAGTACAGTGTATTGGACTGAAGAGGATCTACTGTTCTTGTCAGGTTCGTAAGCAGAGTTGAACTAGATATGGTCCGTGTGTGTAGGAAGCACAGTTCTTTTGTTCTGAGCAAGTTCACTGTTCGGACTTCTTAGGAAACACAGTAGAGTAGAAGAGTGCTCTTTTCTCAAAAGCAGAGTGTGTTTCTTGTAAGGCGAGCTAGCGTTTGTTTCCCAGTCCTAAATGGAGTTGAACCACATGCAGGTTCTGGTCCTACGAGCAAGAGTTGTTTTCTGGTAAGGAAAGTCACTATTGTGCTCCCATGGTCATACACAGTGCAAATAGCACTCGCGTCTGTTCCCAGCAAGTACAGTTTATCGGACTGAAGAGAAGCTACTGTTCTTGTCAGGTTCCTAAGCAGAGTTGAACGAGATATGTCCCGTGTGTGTAGGAAGCACAGTTCTTTTGTTCTGAGCAAGCTCACTGTTTGGAACCCATAGGAAACACAGTAGAGTAGAAGAGTGCTCTTTTCTCAAAAGCAGAGTGTGTTTTTTGTAAGGCAAGCGAGCGTTTGCTTCCCAGTCCTAAGTGGAGTTGAATCACATGCAGTTTCTGGTCCTATGAGCAAGAGTTGTTTTCTGGTAAGAAGAGACACTATTGCGCTGCCATTGCCATACACAGGACAAATAGCACTGGCGTCTGTTCCCAGCAAGTACAGTGTATTGGACTCAGAGGATCTACTGTTCTTGTCAGGTTCCTAAGCAGAGTTGAACTAGATATGGCCGTGTGTGTAGGAAGCACAGTTTTATTGTTCTGAGCAAGCTCACTGTTGGGAACACATAGGAAACACAGTAGAATTGAAGAGTGCTCTTTTCTCAAAAGCAGAGTGTGTTTCTTGGAAGGCGAGCTAGCGTTTGTTTCCCAGTCCTAAATGGCGTTGAGTCACATGCAGTTTTTTGTCCTACGAGTAAGATGTGTTTTCTGGTAAGACGAGCCACTATTGTGCTCCAATTGCCATACACAGTGCAAATAGCACTGGCGACTGTTCCCCGCAAGTACAGTGTATTGGACTGAAGAGGAGCTACTGTTCTTGTCAGTTTCCTAAGCAGAGTTGAACTAGATATGGCCCGTGTGTGTAGGAAGCACAGTTCTTTTGTTCTGAGCAAGCTCACTCTTCGGACCCCATAGGAAACACAGTAGAGTAGAAGAGTGCTCTTTTCTCAAAAGCAGAGTGTGTTTCATGTAAGGCTTGCTAGCATTTGTTTCCCAGTCCTAAATGGAGTTGAATCCCATGCAGTTTCTGGTCCTACGAGCAAGAGTTGTTTTCTGGTAAGGAAAGTCACTATTGCGCTCCCATTGCCATCCACAGTGCAAATAGCACTCGCGTCTGTTCCCAGCAAGTACAGTGTATAGGACTGAAGAGGAGCTACTGTTCTTGTCAGTTTCCTAAGCAGAGTTGAACTAAATATGGCCCGTGTGTGTAGGAAGCATAGTTCTTTTGTTCTGAGGAAGCTCACTGTTCTGGCCCTGTAGGAAACACAGTAGAGTAGAAGAGTGCTCTTTTCTCTAAAGCAGAGTGTGTTTCTTGTAAGGCAAGCTAGCGTTTGTTTCCCAGTCCTAAATGGAGTTGAATGACATGCAGTTTCTGGTCCTACGAGCAAGAGTTGTTTTCCGGTAAGGAAAGTCACTATTGCGCTCCCATTGCCATACACAGTTCAAATAGCACTCGCGTCTGTTCCCAGCAAGTACAGTGTATCGGACTGAAGAGGAGCTACTGTTCTTGTCAGTTTCCTAAGCAGAGTTGAACTAGATATGGCCGTTCGTGTAGGAAGCACAGTTCTTTTGTTCTGAGCAAGCTCAATGTTCGGACCCCATAGGAAACACAGTAGAGTAGAAGAGTGCTCTTTTCTCAAAAGCAGAATGTGTTTCATGTAAAGCGAGCTCGCGTTTGTTTCCCAGTCCTAAATGGAGTTGAGTCACATGTAGTTTTTGTCCTACGAGCAAGAGTTGTTTTCTGGTAAGAAGAATCACTATTGCGCTCCATATGCCATACACAGTGCAAATAGCACTCGCGTCTGTTCCCAGCAAGTACAGAGTATGGGACTGTATAGGAACTACTGTTCTTGTCAATTTCCTAAGCAGAATTGAACTAGATATGGTCCATGTGTGTAGGAAGCACAGTTTTTTGTTCTAAGCAAGCTCACTGTTTGGACCCCATAGGAAACACAGAAGAGTAGAAGAGTGCTCTTTTCTCTAAAGCAGAGTGTGTTTCTTGTAAGTAGAGCTAGCGTTTGTTTCCTTGTCCTAAATGAAGTTGAATCCCATGCAGTTTCTGGTCCTATGAACAAGAGTTGTTTTCTGGTAAAGAAAGTCACTATTGCGCTCCCATTGCCATACACAGTGCAAATAGCAGTCGCATCTGTTCCCAGCAAGTACAGTGTATTGGACTGAAGGGGAACTACTGTTCTCATCAGTTTCCTAAGCAGAGTTGAACTAGATATGGCCGTGTGTGTAGGAGGCACAGTTTTTTTGTTCTGAGCAAGCTCACTGTTCGGAACACATAGGAAACACAGTAGAGTAGAAGAGTGCTCTTTTCTCAAAAGCAGAGTGTGTTTCTTGGAAGGCGAGCTAGCGTTTGTTTCCTAGTCCTAAATGGAGTTGAGTCACATGCAGTTTTTTGTCCTACAAGCAAGAGTTGTTTTCTGGTAAGACGAGTCACTATTGTGCTCCAATTTCCATACACAGTGCAAATAGCACTCGTGTCTGTTCCACGCAAGTACAGTGTATTGGACTGAAGAGGAGCTACTGTTCTTGTCAGGTTCCTAAGCAGAGTTGAACTAGATATGGACCGTGTGTGTAGGAAGCACACTTCTTTTGTTCTGTGCAAGCTCACTGTTCTGGCCATTTGGAAACACAGTAGAGTAGAAGAGTGCTCTTTTCTCAAAAGCAGAGTGTGTTTCTAGTAAGGCGAGCTAGTGTTTGTTTCCCAGTCCTAAATGGAGTTGAATCACATGCAGTTTCTGGTCCTATGAGCAAGAGTTGTTTTCTGGTAAGAAGAGTCACTATTTTGCTCCCATTGTCATACAGATGGCAAATAGCACTGGCGTCTGTTCCCAGCATGTACAGTGTATTGGACTGAAGAGGATCTACTGTTCTTGTCATGTTCCTAAGCAGAGTTGAACTAGATATGGCCGTGTGTGTTGGGGAAGCATAGTTCTTTTGTTCTGAGCAAGCTCACTTTTCTGGCCCTATAAGAAACACAGTAGAGTAGACGAGTGCTCTTTTCTCAAAAGCAGAGTGTGTTTCTTGTAAGGCGAGCTAGCGTTTGTTTCCCAGTCCTATATGGAGTTGAATCACATGCAGTTTCTGGACCTATGAGCAAGAATTGTTTTCTGACAAGGAAAGTCCCTATTGCGCTCCCATTGCCATACACAGTGCAAATAGCACACGCGTCTGTTCCCAGCAAGTACAGTGTAATGGACTGAAGAGGATCTACTGTTCTTGTCAGGTTCTCAAGCAGACTTGAACTAGATATGGCCGTGTGTGTAGGAAGCACAGTTTTTTTGTTCTGAGCAAGCTTACTGTTCGGAACCCATAGGAAAAACAGTAGAGTAGAAGAGTGCTCTTTTCTCAAAAGCAGAGTGTGTTTCTTGGAAGGCGAGCTAGCGTTTGTTTCTCAGTCCTAAATGGAGTTGAGTCACATGCAGTATTTTGTCCTACAAGCAAGAGTTGTTTTCTGGTAAGACGAGTCACTATTGTGCTCCAGTTGCCATACACAGTGCAAATAGCACTCGTGTCTGTTCCCAGAAAGTACAGTGTATTGGACTGAAGAGGAGCTACTGTTCTTGTCAGTTTCCTAAGCAGAATTGAACTAGATATGGCCCGTGTGTGTAGGAAGCTCAGTTCTTTTGTTCTGAGCAAGCTCACTGTTCGTACCCCATAGGAAACACAGTAGAGTAGAAGAGTGCTCTTTTCTCAAAAGCAGAATGTGTTTCATGTAAGGCGAGCTAGCATTTGTTTCCCAGTACTAAATGGAGTTGAATCACATGCAGTTTCTGGTCCTACCAGGATTAGTTGTTTTCTGGTAAGGAAATTCACTATTGCGCTCCATTGCAATACACAGTGCAAATAGCACTCGCGTCTGTTCCCAGCAAGTACAGTGTATCAGACTGAAGAGGAGCTACTGTTCTGGTCAGCTTCCTAAGCAGAGTTGAACTAGATATGGCCCATGTGTAGGAAGCACAGTTCTTTTGTTCTGAGCAAGCTTACGGTTCTGGAACTATAGGAAACACAGTAGAGTAGAAGAGTGCTCTTTTCTCAAAAGCAGAGTGTGTTTCTTGTAAGGAGAGCTAGCGTTTGTTTCTCAGTCCTAAATGGAGTTGAATCCCATGCAGTTTCTGGTCCTATGAGCAAGAGTTGTTTTCTGGTAAGAAGAGTCAATATTGTACTGCCTTTGCCATACACAGGACAAATAGCACTGTCGTCTGTTCCCAGCAAGTATAGTTTATTGGACTGAACAGGATCTACTTTTCTTGTCAGGTTCCTAAGCAGACTTTAACTAGATATGGCCGTGTGTGTAGGAAGCACAGTTTTTTTGTTCTGAGCAAGCTCACTGCTCGGAACACCTAGGAAACACAGTAGAATAGAAGAGTTTTCTTTCTCAAAAGCAGAGTGTGTTTCTTGTAAGGCGAGCTAGCGTTTGTTTCCTAGTCCTAAATGGAATTGAATCACCTGCAGTTTGTGGTCCTACGAACAAGAGTTGTTTTCTGGTAAGGAAAGTCACTATTGCGCTCCCATTGCCATACACCTGGCAAATAGCACTCGTATCTTTTCCCAGCAGGTACAGTGTATTGGACTGAACAGGAGCTACTGTTCTTGTCAGTTTCCTAAGCAGAGTTGAACTAGATATGGTCCGTGCATGTAGGAAGCACAGTTCTTTTGTTCTGAGCAAGCTTACTGTTTGTACCCCATAGGAAACACAGTAGAGTAGAAGAGTGCTCTTTTCTCAAAAGCAGAGTGTGTTTCTTGTAAGGCAAGCTAGCATTTGTTTCACAGTACTAAATGGAGTGGAATCACATGCAGTTTCTGGTCCTATGAGCAAGAGTTGTTTTATGGTAAGAATAGTCACTATTGCGCTGCCATTGCCATACACAGGACAAATAGCACTGGCGTCTGATCCCAGCAAGTACAGTGTATTGGACTGAAGAGGATCTACTGTTCTTGTCAGGTTCCTAAGCAGAATTGAACTAGATATGGCCGTGTGTGTAGGAAGCACAGTTCTTTTGTTCTGAGCAAGCTCACTGTTCGGACCCCATAGGAAACACAGTAGAGTAGAAGAGTGCTCTTTTCTCAAAAGAGAGTGTGTTTCTTGTAAGACAAGCTAGCGTTTGTTTCCCAGTCCTAAATGGAGTTGAATCACATACAGTTTCTGGTCCTACGAGCAAGAGTTGTTTTCTGGTAAGGAAAGTCACTATTGCGCTCCCATTGCCATACACAGTGCAAATAGCACTCGCGTCTGTTCCCAGCAAGTACATTGTATCGGACTTTAGAGGAGCTACTGTTCTTGTCAGTTTCCTAAGCAGAGTTGAACTAGATATGGCCCGTGTGTGTAGGAAGCTTAGTTTTTTTGTTCTGAGCAAGCTCACTGTTCTGGCCCTATAGGAAACACAGTAGAGTAGAAGAGTGCTCTTTTCTCTAAAGCAAAGTGTGTTTCTTTTAAGGTGAGCTCGCGTTTTTTTCCCAGTCCTAAATGGAGTTGAGTCACATGCAGTTTTTGGTCCTATGAGCAAGAGTTGTTTTCTGGTAAGAAGAGTCACTATTGGGCTCCAAATGCCATACACAGTGCAAATAGCACTCTCGTATGTTCCCAGCAAGTACAGAGTATGGGACTGTATAGGAGCTACTGTTCTTGTCAGTTTCCTAAGCAGAATTGAACTAGATATGTTCCATTTGTGTAGGAAGCACAGTTCTTTTGTTCTAAGCAAGCTCACTGTTTGGACCCCATAGGAAACACAGAAGAGTCGAAGAGTGCTCTTTTCTCTAAAGCAGAGTGTGTTTCTTGTAAGTCGAGCTAGCTTTTGTTTCCTTGTCCTAAATGAAGTTGAATCCCATGCAGTTTCTGGTCCTACGATCAAGAGTTGTTTTCTGGTAAGGAAAGTCACTATTGCGCTCCCATTGCCATGCACAGTGCAAATAGAACTCGCATCTGTTCCCAGCAAGTACAGTGTATTGGACTGAATAGGTGCTACTGTTCTTGTCAGTTTCCTAAGCAGACTTGAACTAGATATGGCCGTGTGTTAGGAGGCACAGTTTTTTTGTTCTGAGCAAGCTCACTGTTCGGAACACATAGGAAACACAGTAGAGTAGAAGAGTGCTCTTTTCTCAAAAGCAGAGTGTGTTTCTTGGAAGGCGAGCTAGCTTTTGTTTCCTAGTCCTAAATGGAGTTGAGTCACATGCAGTTTTTTGTCCTACAAGCAAGAGTTGTTTTCTGGTAAGACGAGTCACTATTGTGCTCCAATTGCCATACACTGTGCAATTAGCACTCGTGTCTGTTCCACGCAAGTACAGTGTATTGGACTGAAGAGGAGCTACTGTTCTTGTCAGTTTCCTAAGCAGAGTTGAACTAGATATGGACCATGTGTGTAGGAAGCACAGTTCTTTTGTTCTGTGCAAGCTCGCTGTTCTGGCCATATAGGAAACACAGTAGAGTAGAAGAGTGCTCTTTTCTCAAAAGCAGAGTGTGTTTCTAGTAAGGCGAGCTAGTGTTTGTTTCCCAGTCCTAAATGGAGTTGAATCACATGCAGTTTCTGGTCCTACGAGCAAGACTTGTTTTCTGGTAAGGAAAGTCACTATTGCACTCCCATTGCCATACACAGTGCAAATAGCACTCACGTCTGTTCCCAGCAAGTACAGTGTATCGGACTGAAGAGGAGCTACTGTTCTTGTCAGTTTCCTAAGCAGACTTGAACTAGATATGGCCGTGTGTGTAGGAAGCACAGTTTTTTTGTTCTGAGCAATCTCACTGTTCGGACCCCATAGGAAAAACAGTAGAGTAGAAGAGTGCTCTTTTCTCAAAAGCAGAGTGTGTTTCTTGTAAGGCGAGCTAGAGTTTGTTTCCCAGTCCTAAATGGAGTTGAGTCACATGCAGTTTTTTTTCCTACGAACAAGCATTCTTTTCTGGTAAGACGAGTCACTATTGTGCTCCAATTGCCATACTCAGTGCAAATAGCACTCGCGTATGTTCCCAGCAATTACAGTGTATTAGACTGAAGAGGATCTACTGTTCTTGTCAGGTTCCTAAGCAGAATTGAACTAGATATGGTTGTGTGTGTAGGAAGCACAGTTCTTTTGTTCTGAGCAAGCTCACTGTTCAGGCCTTATAATAAACACAGTAGAGTAGAAAAGTGCTCTTTTCTCTAAAGCAGAGTGTGTTTCTTGTAAGGCCAGCTAGCGTTTGTTTCCCAGTCCTAAATAGAGTTGAATCACATGCAGTTTCTGGTCCTACGAGGAAGCGTTTTTTTATGGTAAGAAGAGTCAGTATTGTGCTGCCATTGCCATACACAGGACAAATAGCACTGGCGTCTGTTCCCAGCAAGTACAGTGTATCGGACTGTAGAGGAGCTACTGTTCTTGTCAGTTTCCTAAGTAGAGTTGAACTAGATATGGCCGTGTGTGTAGGAAGCACAGTTCTTTTGTTCTGAGCAAGCTCACTGTTCTGGCCCTATAGGAAACACAGTAGAGTAGAAGAGTGCTCTTTTCTCAAAAGCAGAGTGTGTTTCTTGTAAGGCGAGCTAGCGTTTGTTTCCCAGTCCTATATGGAGTTGCATCACATGCAGTTTCTGGACCTATGACCAAGAATTGTTTTCTGATAAGGAAAGTCACTATTGCGCTCCCATTGCCATATACAGTGCAAATAGCACACGCGTCTGTTCCCAGCAAGTACAGTGTATTGGACAGAAGAGGATCTACTGTTCTTGTCAGGTTCCTAAGCAGACTTGAACTAGATATGGCCGTGTGTGTAGGAAGCACAGTTCTTTTGTTCTGAGCAAGCTCACTGTTCGGACCCCATAAGAAACACAGTAGAGTAGAAGAGTGCTCTTTTCTCAAAAGCAGAATGTGTTTCATGTAAGGCGAGCTAGCATTTGTTTCCCAGTCCTAAATGGAGATGAATCACATGCAGTTTCTGGTCCTACCAGGAAGAGTTGTTTTCTGGAAAGGAAATTCACTATTGCGCTCCCATTGCAATACACAGTGCAAATAGCACTCGCGTCTGTTCCCAGCAAGTACAGTGTATGGGACTGAAGAGGAGCTACTGTTCTTGTCAGTTTCCTAAGCAGAGTTGAACTAGATATGGCCCGTTTGTGTAGGAAGCACAGTTTTTTTGTTCTGAGCAAACTCACTGTTCTGGCCCTCTAGGAAACACAGTAGTGTAGAAGAGTGCTCTTTTCTCTAAAGCAAATTGTGTTTCTTGTAAGGTGAGCTCGTGTTGGTTTCCCAGTCCTAAATTGAGTTGAGTCTCATGCAGTTTTTGGTCCTACGAGCAAGAGTTGTTTTCTGGTAAGACGAGTCACTATTGCGCTCCAAATGCCATACACAGTGCAAATAGCACTCGCGTCTGTTCCCAGCAAGTACACAGTATGGGACTGTATAGGAGCTACTGTTCTTGTCAGTTTCCTAAGCAGACTTGAACTAGATATGGCCGTGTGTGTAGGAGGCACAGTTTTTTTGTTCTGAGCAAGCTCACTGCTCGGGAACAAATAGGAAACACTTTAGAATAGAAGAGTGCTCTTTTCTCAAAAGCAGTGTGTGTTTCTGTTAAGGCGAGCTAGCGTTTGTTTCCTAGTCCTAAATGGTATTGAATCACATGCAGTTTGTGGTCCTACGAACAAGAGTTGTTTTCTGGTAAGGAAAGTCACTATTGCACTCCCATTGCCATACACCTGGCAAATAGCACTTGCATCTTTTCCCAGCAAGTACAGTGTATTGGACTGAACAGGAGCTACTGTTCTTGTCAGTTTCCTAAGCAGAGTTGAACTAGATATGGTCCGTGCGTGTAGGAAACACAGTTCTTTTCTCAAAAGCAGAGTGTGTTTCTTGGAAGGCAAGCTAGCTTTTGTTTCCTAGTCCTAAATGGAGTTGAGTCACACGCAGTTTTTGTCCTACAAGCAAGAGTTCTTTTCTGGTAAGACTAGTCACTATTGTGCTCCAATTGCCATACACAGTGCAAATAGCACTCGTGTCTGTTCCACGCAAGTACAGTGTATTGGACTGAAGAGGAGCTACTGTTCTTGTCAGTTTCCTAAGCAGAGTTGAACTAGATATTGACCGTGTGTGTAGGAAGCACAGTTCTTTTGTTCTGTGCAAGCTCACTGTTCTGGCCATATAGGAAACACAGTAGAGTAGAAGAGTGCTCTTTTCTCAAAAGCAGAGTGTGTTTCTAGTAAGGCGAGCTAGTGTTTGTTTCCCAGTCCTAAATGGAGTTGAATCACATGCAGTTTCTGGTCCTACGATCAAGACTTGTTTTCTGGTAAGGAAAGTCACTATTGCGCTCCCATTGTCATACACAGTGCAAATAGCACTCGCGTCTGTTCCCAGCAAGTACAGTGTATCGGACTGAAGAGGAGCTACTGTTCTTGTCAGGTTCCTAAGCAGACTTGAACTAGATGTGGCCGTGTGTGTAGGAAGCACAGTTTTTTTGTTCTGAGCAAGCTCACTGTTTGGAACACATAGGAAACACAGTAGAATAGAAGAGTGCTCTTTTCTCAAAAGCAGAGTGTGTTTCTTGGAAGGCGAGATTGCGTTTGTTTCCCAGTCCTAAATGGAGTTGAATACCATGCAGTTTCTGGTCCTACGAGCAAGAGTTGTTTTCTGGTAAGAAGAGTCACTATTGTGCTGCCATTGCCATACACAGGGCAAATAGCACTGTCGTCTGTTCTCAGCAAGTACAGTGTTTTGGACTGAACAGGAGCTACTGTTCTTGTCAGGTTCCTAAGCAGACTTGAACTAGATGTGGCCGTGTGTGTAGGAAGCACAGTTTTTTTGTTCTGAGCAAGCTCACTGTTCGGAACACATAGGAAACACAGTAGAATAGAAGAGTGCTCTTTTCTCAAAAGCAGAGTATGTTTCTTGGAAGGCGAGCTAGCGTTTGTTTCCCAGTCCTAAATGGAGTTCAGTCACATGCAGTTTTTTGTCCTACGAGCAAGAGTTGTTTTCTGGTAAGACGAGTCACTATTGTGCTCCAATTGCCATACACAGTGCAAATAGCACTCGCGTCTGTTTCCAGCAAGTACAGTGTATTTGACTGAAGAAGAGCTACTGTTCTTGTCAGTTTACTAAGCAGAGTTGAACTAGATATGGCCCGTTTGTGTAGGAAGCACAGTTCTTTTGTTCTGAGCAAGCTCACTGTTCAGACCCCATAGGCAACACAGTAGAGTAGAAGAGTGCTCTTTTCTCAAAAGCAGAGTGTGTTTCATGTAAGGCGAGCTAGCGTTTGTTTCCCAGTCCTAAATGGGGTGGGATCACATGCAGATTCTCGTCCTACGAGCAAGAGTTGTTTTATGGTAAGAATAGTCACTCTTGCGCTGCCATTGCCATACACAGGACAAATAGCACTGGCGTCTGTTCCCAGCAAGTACAGTGTATTGGACTGAAGAGGATCTACTGTTCTTGTCAGTTTCCTAAGCAGAGTTGAACTAGATATGGCCGTGTGTGTAGGAAGCACAGTTCTTTTGTTCTGAGCAAGCTCACTGTTCGGACTCCATAGGAAGCACAGAAGAGTAGAAGAGTGCTCTTTTCTCAAAAGCAAATTTTGTTTCTTGTAAGACAAGCTAGCGTTTGTTTCCCAGTCCTAAATGGAGTTGAATCACATGCAGTTTCTGGTCCTACGAGCAAGAGTTGTTTTCTGGTAAGGAAAGTCACTATTGCGCTCCCATTGCCATACACAGTGCAAATAGCAATCGCGTCTGTTCCCAGCAAGTACAGTGTATCGGACTGAAGAGGAGCTACTGTTCTTGTCAGTTTCCAAAGCTGACTTGAACTAGATATGGCCGTGTGTGTAGGAAGCACAGTTTTTTTGTTCTGAGCAATCTCACTGTTCGGACACCATAGGAAAAACAGTAGAGTAGAAGAGTGCTCTTTTCTCAAAAGCACAGTGAGTTTCTTGTAAGGCGAGCTAGCGTTTGTGTCCCAGTCCTAAATAAAGTTGAATCACATGCAGTTTCTGGTCCTACGAGCAAGAGTTGTTTTCTGGTAAGGAAAGTCACTATTGCGATCCCATTGACATACACAGTGCAAATAGCCCTCCCGTCTGTTTCCAGCAAGTACAGTGTATTGGACTGAAGAGGAGCTACTGTTCTTCTCAGTTTCTTAAGAAGAGTTGAACTAGATATGGCCCGTGTGTGTAGGAAGCACAGTTCTTTTTTCTGAGCAAGCTCACTGTTCTGGCCCTATAGGAAACACAGTAGAGTAGGTGAGTGCTCTTTTCTCAAAAGCAGAGTGTGTTTCTTGTAAAGCGAGCTAGAGTTTGTTTCCCAGTCCTAAACGGAGTTGAGTCACATGCAGTTTTTTGTCCTACGAGCAAGCGTTCTTTTCTGGTAAGACGAGTCACTATTGTGCTCCAATTGCCGTACACAGTGCAAATAGCACTCGCGTATGTTCCCAGCAAGTACAGTGTATTGGACTGAAGAGGATCTACTGTTCTTGTCAGGTTCCTAAGCAGAATTGAACTAGATATGGGTGTGTGTGTAGGAAGCACAGTTCTTTTGTTCTGAGCAAGCTCACTGTTCAGGCCTTATAATAAACACAGTAGAGTAGAAGAGTGCTCTTTTCTCTAAAGCAGAGTGTGTTTCTTGTAAGGCCAACTAGTGTTTGTTTCCCAGTCCTAAATAGAGTTGAATCACATGCAGTTTCTGGTCCTACGAGCAAGAGTTGTTTTATGGTAAGAAGAGTCAGTATTGTGCTGCCATTGCCATACACAGGACAGATAGCACTGGCCTCTGTTCCCAGGAAGTACAGTGTTTCGGACTGAAGAGGAGCTACTGTTCTTGTCAGTTTCCTAAGTAGAGTTGAACTAGATATGGTCGGTGTGTGTAGGAAGCACAGTTCTTTTATTCTGAGCAAGCTCACTGTTTGGACCCCATAGGAAACACAGTAGAGTAGAAGAGTGCTCTTTTCTCTAAAGGAGAGTGTGTTTTTTGTAAGGCGATCTAGCGTTTGTTTCCCAGTCCTAAATGGAGTTGAATCCCATGCAGTTTCTGGTCCTACGGGCAAGAGTTGTTTTCTGGTAAGAAGAGTCAATATTGCGCTGCCATTGCCATACACAAGATAAATAGCACTGGCGTCTGTTCCCAGCAAATACAGTGTATTGGACTGAAGAGGATCTACTGTTCTTGTCAGGTTCCTAAGCAGAATTGAACTAGATATGGCCGTGTGTGTAGGAAGCACAGTTCTTTTGTTCTGAGCAAGCTCAATCTTCGGACCCCATAGGAAACACAGTAGAGTAGAAGAGTGCTCTTTTCTCAAAAGCAGAGTGTGTTTCTTGGAAGGCAAGCTAGCTTTTGTTTCCTAGTCCTAAATGGAGTTGAGTCACACGCAGTTTTTGTCCTACAAGCAAGAGTTCTTTTCTGGTAAGACTAGTCACTATTGTGCTCCAATTGCCATTCACAGTGCAAATAGCACTCGTGTCTGTTCCACGCAAGTACAGTGTATTGGACTGAAGAGGAGCTACTGTTCTTGTCAGTTTCCTAAGCAGAGTTGAACTAGATATGGACCGTGTGTGTAGGAAACACAGTTCTTTTGTTCTGTGCAAGCTCACTGTTCTGTCCATATAGGAAACACAGTAGAGTAGAAGAGTGCTCTTTTCTCAAAAGCAGAGTGTGTTTCTAGTAAGGCGAGCTAGTGTTTGTTTCCCAGTCCTAAATGGAGTTGAATCACATGCAGTTTCTGGTCCTACGAGCAAGACTTGTTTTCTGGTAAGGAAAGTCACTATTGTGCTCCCATTGTCATACACAGTGCAAATAGCACTCGCGTCTGTTCCCAGCAAGTACAGTGTATCGGACTGAAGAGGAGCTACTGTTCTTGTCAGGTTCCTAAGCAGACTTGAACTAGATGTGGCCGTGTGTGTAGGAAGCACAGTTTTTTTGTTCTGAGCAAGCTCACTGTTCGGAACACATAGGAAACACAGTAGAATAGAAGAGTGCTCTTTTCTCAAAAGCAGAGTGTGTTTCTTGGAAGGCGAGCTAGCGTTTGTTTCCCAGTCCTAAATGGAGTTGAATACCATGCAGTTTCTGGTCCTACAAGCAAGAGTTGTTTTCTGATAAGAAGAGTCACTATTGTGCTGCCATTGCCATACACAGGACAAATAGCACTGTCGTCTGTTCCCAGCAAGTACAGTGTTTTGGACTGAACAGGAGCTACTGTTCTTGTCAGGTTCCTAAGCAGACTTGAACTAGATGTGGCCGTGTGTGTAGGAAGCACAGTTTTTTTGTTCTGAGCACGCTCACTGTTCGGAACACATAGGAAACACAGTAGAATAGAAGAGTGCTCTTTTCTCAAAAGCAGAGTATGTTTCTTGGAAGGCGAGCTAGCGTTTGTTTCCCAGTACTAAATGGAGTTCAGTCACATGCAGTTTTTTGTCCTACGAGCAAGAGTTGTTTTCTGGTAAGACGAGTCACTATTGTTCTCCAATTGCCATACACAGTGCAAATAGCACTCGCGTCTGTTCCCAGCAAGTACAGTGTATTTGACTGAAGAAGAGCTACTGTTCTTGTCAGTTTCCTAAGCAGAGTTGAACTGGATATGGCCCGTTTGTGTAGGAAGCACAGTTCTTTTGTTCTGAGCAAGCTCACTGTTCGGACCCCATAGGCAACACAGTAGAGTAGAAGAGTGCTCTTTTCTCAAAAGCAGAGTGTGTTTCATGTAAGGCAAGCTAGCGTTTGTTTCCCAGTCCTAAATGGGGTGGGATCACATGCAGTTTCTCGTCCTACGAGCAAGAGTTGTTTTATGGTAAGAATAGTCACTCTTGCGCTGCCATTGCCATACACAGGACAAATAGCACTGGCGTCTGTTCCCAGCAAGTACAGTGTATTGGACTGAAGAGGATCTACTGTTCTTGTCAGTTTCCTAAGCAGAGTTGAACTAGATATGGCCGTGTGTGTAGGAAGCACAGTTCTTTTGTTCTGAGCAAGCTCACTGTTCGGACCCCATAGGAAGCACAGAAGAGTAGAAGAGTGCTCTTTTCTCAAAAGCAAAGTTTGTTTCTTGTAAGACAAGCTAGCGTTTGTTTCCCAGTCCTAAATGGAGTTGAATCACATGCAGTTTCTGGTCCTACGAGCAAAAGTTGTTTTCTGGTAAGGAAAGTCACTATTGCGCTCCCATTGCCATACACAGTGCAAATAGCAATCGCGTCTGTTCCCAGCAAGTACAGTGTATCGGACTGAAGAGGAGCTACTGTTCTTGTCAGTTTCCAAAGCTGACTTGAACTAGATATGGCCGTGTGTGTAGGAAGCATAGTTTTTTTGTTCTGAGCAATCTCACTGTTCGGACACCATAGGAAAAACAGTAGAGTAGAAGAGTGCTCTTTTCTCAAAAGCACAGTGAGTTTCTTGTAAGGCGAGCTAGCGTTTGTGTCCCAGTCCTAAATGGAGTTGAATCACATGCAGTTTCTGGTCCTACGAGCAAGAGTTGTTTTCTGGTAAGGAAAGTCACTATTGCGATTCCATTGCCATACACAGTGCAAATAGCCCTCCCGTCTGTTCCCAGCAAGTACAGTGTATTGGACTGAAGAGGAGCTACTGTTCTTCTCAGTTTCTTAAGAAGAGTTGAACTAGATATGGCCCGTGTGTGTAGGAAGCACAGTTCTTTTTTCTGAGCAAGCTCACTGTTCTGGCCCTATAGGAAACACAGTAGAGTAGAAGAGTGCTCTTTTCTCAAAAGCAGAGTGTGTTTCTTGTAAAGCGAGCTAGAGTTTGTTTCCCAGTCCTAAATGGAGTTGAGTCACATGCAGTTTTTTGTCCTACGAGCAAGCGTTCTTTTCTGGTAAGACGAGTCACTATTGTGCTCCAATTGCCGTAGACAGTGCAAATAGCACTCGCGTATGTTCCCAGCAAGTACATAGTATTGGACTGAAGAGGATCTACTGTTCTTGTCAGGTTCCTAAGCAGAATTGAACTAGATATGGGTGTGTGTGTAGGAAGCACAGTTCTTTTGTTCTGAGCAAGCTCACTGTTCAGGCCTTATAATAAACACAGTAGAGTAGATGAGTGCTCTTTTCTCTAAAGCAGAGTGTGTTTCTTGTAAGGCCAGCTAGCGTTTGTTTCCCAGTCCTAAATAGAGTTGAATCACATGCAGTTTCTGGTCCTATGAGCAAGAGTTGTTTTATGGTAAGAAGAGTCAGTATTGTGCTGCCATTGCCATACATAGGACAAATAGCACTGACGTCTGTTCCCAGCAAGTACAGTGTTTCGGACTGAAGAGGAGCTACTGTTCTTGTCAGTTTCCTAAGTAGAGTTGAACTAGATATGGTCGGTGTGTGTAGGAAGCACAGTTCTTTTATTCTGAGCAAGCTCACTGTTTGGACCCCATAGGAAACACAGTAGAGTAGAAGAGTGCTCTTTTCTCAAAAGGAGAGTGTGTTTTTTGTAAGGCGAGCTAGCGTTTGTTTCCCAGTCCTAAATGGAGTTGAATCCCATGCAGTTTCTGGTCCTACGGGCAAGAGTTGTTTTCTGGTAAGAAGAGTCAATATTGCGCTGCCATTCCCATAGACAAGATAAATAGCACTGGCGTCTGTTCCCAGCAAATACAGTGTATTGGACTGAAGAGGATCTACTGTTCTTGTCAGGTTCGTAAGCAGAATTGAACTAGATATGGCCGTGTGTGTAGGAAGCACAGTTCTTTTGTTCTGAGCAAGCTCACTGTTCTGGCCCTGTAAGAAACACAGTAGTGTAGAAGAGTGCTCCTTTCTCAAAAGCAGAGTGTGTTTCTTGGAAGGCGAGCTAGCGTTTGTTTCCCAGCCATAAATGGAGTTCAATCACATGCAGGTTCTGGTCCTACGAGCAAGAGTTGTTTTCTGGTATGGAAAGTCAGTATTGCGCTCCCATTGTCATACACAGTACAAATAGCACTCGCGTCTGTTCCCAGCAAGTACAGTGTATCGGACTGAAGAGAAGCTACTGTTCTTGTCAGTTTCCTAAGCAGAGTTGAACGAGATATGTCCCGTGTGTGTAGGAAGCACAGTTCTTTTGTTTTGAGCAAGCTCACTGTTTGGACCCCATAGGAAACACCGTAATGTAGAAGAGTGCTCTTTTCTCAAAAGCAGAGTGTGTTTCTTGTAAGGCGAGCTAGCGTTTGTTTCCCAGTCCTAAATGGAGTTGAATCCCATACAGTTTCTGGTCCTACGAGCAAGAGTTGTTTTCTGGTAAGAAGAGTCACTAATGTGCTGCCATTGCCATACACAGGACAAAGAGCACTGGCGTCTGTTCCCAGCAAGTACAGTGTATTGGACTGAACAGGAGCTACTGTTCTTGTCAGGTTCCTAAGCAGACTTGAATTAGATGTGGCCGTGTGTGTAGGAAGCACAGTTTGTTTGTTCTGAGCAAGCTCACTGTTCGGAACACATAGGAAACACAGTAGAATAGAAGAGTGCTATTTTCTCAAAAGCAGAGTGTGTTTCTTGGAAGGCGAGCTAGCGTTTGTTTCCCAGTCCTAAATGGAGTTGAGTCACATGCAGTTTTTTGTCCTACGTGCAAGAGTTGTTTTCTGGTAAGACGAGTCACTATTGTGCTCCAATTGCCATACACAGTGCAAATAGCACTCACGTCTGTTCCCCGCAAGAACAGTGTATTGGACTGAAGAAGAGCTACTGTTCTTGTCAGTTTGCTAAGCAGAGTTGAACTAGATAAGCCCGTTTGTGTAGGAAGCACAGTTCTTTTGTTCTGAGCAAGCTCACTGTTCGGACCCCATAGGAAGCACAGTAGAGTAGAAGAGTGCTCTTTTCTCAAAAGCAAAGTTTGTTTCTTGTAAGACAAGCTAGCGTTTGTCTCCCAGTCCTAAATGGAGTTGAATCACATGCAGTTTCTGGTCCTACGAGCAAGAGTTGTTTTCTGGTAAGGAAAGTCACTATTGCGCTCCCATTGCCATACACATTGGAAATAGCACATGCGTCTGTTCCCAGCAAGTACAGTGTATGGGACTGAAGAGGAGCTACTGTTCTTGTCAGTTTCCTAAGCAGAGTTGAACTAGATATGGCCCGTGTGTGTAGGAAGCAGAGTTCTTTTGTTCTGAGCAAGCTCACTGTTCTGGCCCTATAGGAAACAAGTAGAGTAGAAGAGTGCTCTTTTCACTAAAGCAGAGTGTGTTTCTTGTAAGGCGAGCTCGGGTTTGTTTCCCAGTCCTAAATGGAGTTGAGTCACATGCAGATTTTGGTCCTATGAGCAAGAGTTTTTTTATGGTAAGGAGAGTCACTACTGCGCTCCAAATGCCATACACAGTGCAAATAGCATTCGCGTCTGTTCCCAGCAAGTACAGTGTATTGGACTGTATAGGAGCTACTGTTCTTGTCAGTTTCCTAAGCAGAATAAACTAGATATGGTCCATGTGTGTAGGAAGCACAGTTCTTTTGTTCTAAGCAAGCTCACTGTTTGGACCCCATAGGAAACACTGTAGTGTAGAAGAGTGCTCTTTTCTCAAAAGCAGAGTGTGTTTCTTGTAAGGCGAGCTAGCGTTTGTTTCCCAGTCCTAAATGGAGTTGAATCACATGCAGTTTCTGGTCCTACGAGCAAGAGTTGTTTTCTGGTAGGGAAAGTCACTATTGCTCTCCCATTGCCATACACAGTGCAAATAGCACTCGCGTTTGTTTCCAGCAAGTACAGTGTTACAGACTGAAGAGGAGCTACTGTTCTTGTCAGTTTCCTAAGTAGAGTTGAACTAGATATGGCCCGTGTGTAGGAAGCACAGTTCTTTTGTTCAGAGCAAGCTCACTCTTCTGGCCCTATAGGAAACACAGTAGATTAGAAGAATGCTCTTTTCTCAAAAGCAGAGTGTGTTTCTTGTAAGGCCAGCGAGAGTTTGTTTCCCAATCCTAAATGGAATTGAATCACATGCATTTTCTGGTCCTACGTGCAAGAGTTGTTTTATGGTAAGAAGAGTCACTATTGCGCTGCCATTGCCATACACAGGACAAATAGCACTGGCGTCTGTTCCCAGCAAGTACAGTGTATTGGACTGAAGAGGATCTACTGTTCTTGTCAGGTTCCTAAGCAGAATTGAACTAGATATGGCCGTGTGTGTAGAAGCACAGTTCTTTTGTTCTGAGCAAGCTCACTGTTCGGATCCCATAGGAAACACAGTAGAGTAGAAGAGTGCTCTTTTCTCAAAAGCAGAGTCTGTTTCTTGTAAGGCGAGCTAGTGTTTGTTTCCCAGTCACAAATGGAGTTGAATCCCATGCAGTTTCTGGTCCTATGAGCAAGAGTTGTTTTCTGGTAAGAAGAGTCACTATTACGCTCCCATTGCCATACACAGTGCAAATAGCACTCGCGTCTCTTCGCAGGAATTACAGTGTATTGGACTGAAGAGGAGCTACTGTTCTTGTCAGTATCCTAAGCAGAGTTGAACTAGATATGGCTCCTGTGTGTAGGAAGCACAGTTCTTTTGTTCTGAGCAAGCTCACTGTTCGGACCCCATAGGAAACACTTTAGATTAGAAGAGGGCTCTTTTCTCAAAAGCAGAGTGTGTTTCTTGTAAGGCAAGCTAGCGTTTGTTTCCCAATCGTAAATGGAGTTGAATTACATGCAGTTTCTGGTCCTACGAGCAAGAGTTGTTTTCTGGTAAGAAGAGTCACTATTGTGCTCCATATGTCATACACAGGGCAAATAGCACTCGCGTCTGTTCCCAGCATGTACAGTGTACTGGACTGAAAAGGATCTACTGTCCTTGTCAGTTTCCTAAGCAGAATTGATCTAGATATGGACTGTGTGTGTAGGAAGCACAGTTCATCTGTTCTGAGAAAGCTCATTGTTCTGACCCCATAAGAAAAACAGTAGAGTAGAAGAGTGCCCTTTTCTCAAAAGCAGTGTATGTTTCTTGTAAGGCGAGCTAGCGTTTGTTTTTCCATCCTAAATGGAGTTGAATCACATAAAGTTTCTGGTCCTACGAGCAAGAGTTGTTTTCTGGTAAGAAGAGTCACTATTGCGCTCCCTTTGCCATACACAGGGCAAATAGCACTGGCGTCTTTTCCCAGCATGTACAGTGTATTGGACTGAAGAGGAGCTACTGTTCTTGTCAGTTTCCTAAGCAGAGTAGAACTAGATATAGCACGTGTGTGTAGGAAGCAAAGTTCTTTTGTTCTGAGCAAGCTCACTATTCTGGCACTATAGGAAACACAGTAGAGTAGAAGAGTGCTCTTTTCTCAAAAGCAGAGTGTGTTTCTTGTAAGGCAAGCTAGTGTTTGTTTCCCAGACAGAAATTGAGTTGAATCCCATGCAGTTTCTGGTCCTACGAGCAAGAGTTGTTTTGTGGTAAGAAGAGTCACTATTACGCTCCCATTGCCATACACAGAGCAAATAGCACTCGTGTCTGTTCCCAGCATGTACAGTGTATTGGACTGAAGAGGAGCTACTGTTCTTGTCAGTTTGCTAAGCAGAGTTGAACTAGATATGGCAAGTGTGTGTAGGAAGCACAGTTCTTTTGTTCTGAGCAAGCTCACTGTTTGGACCCCATAGGAAACACTTTAGATTAGAAGAGGGCTCTTTTCTCAAAAGCAGAGTATGTTTCTTGTAAGGCGAGCTAGCGTTTGTTTCCCAGTCCTAAATGGAGATGAATCACATGTTGTTTTTGGTCTTATGAGCAAGAGTTGTTTTCTGGTAATAAGAGTCACTATTGCGCTCCCATTGCCATACACAGTGCAAATAGCACTCGCGTCTGTTCGCAGCAAGTACAGTGTACTGGACTGAAGATGAGCTACTGTTCTTGTCAGTTTCCTAAGCAGAATTGATCTAGATATGGACTGTGTGTGTAGGAAGCACAGTTCTTTTGTTCTGATCAAGCTCACTGTTCGGACCCCATAGGAAACACAGTAGAGTAGAAGAGTGCTCTTTTCTCAAAAGCAGAGTGTGTTTCTTGTAAGGCGAGCTAGTGTTTGTTTCGCAGTCTGAAATGGAGTTGAATCCCATGCAGTTTCTGGTCCTACGAGCAAGAGTTGTTTTCTGGTAAGAAGAGTCACTATTGCGCTCCCATTGTCATACACAGGGCGAATAGCACTGGCGTCTATTCCCAGCATGTACAGTGTATTGGACTGAAGAGGATCTATTGTTCTTGTCAGTTTCAAAGCAGAATTGATGTAGATATGGCCCCTGTGTGTAGGAAGCACAGTTCTTTTGTTCTGAGCAAGCTCACTGTTCTGGCCTTATAGGAAACTCAGTAGAGTAGATGAGTGCTCTTTTCTCAAAAGCAGAGTGTGTTTCTTGTAAGGCAAGCTAGTGTTTGTTTCCCAGTCCTAAATGGAGTTGAATCACATGCAGTTTCTGGTCCTACGAGCAAGAGTTGTCTTCTGGTAAGAAGAGTCACTATTGCGCTCCCATTGTCATACACATTACAAATAGCACTGGCGTCTGTTCACAGCATGTACAGTGTATTGGACTGAGGAGGATCTACTGTTATTGTCAGTTTCCTAAGCTGAGTTGAACTAGATATGGCTCGTGTGTGTAGGAAGCACAGTTCCTTTGTTCTGAGCAACCTCACTGTTCGGACCCCATAGGAAACACTTTAGATTAGAAGAGTGCTCTTTTCTCAAAAGCAGAGTGTGTTTCTCGTAAGGCGAGCTAGCCTTTGTTTCCGAGTCCTAAATGGAGTTGAATCACATGCAGTTTCTGGTCTTACGAGCAAGAATTGTTTTCTGGTAAAAGAGTCACTATTGCCCTCCCATTGTCATACACTGGGCAAATAGCACTCGCGTCTGTTCCCAGCAACTACAGAGTGTTGGACTGAAGAGGATCTACTATTCTTGTCAGTTTCATAAGCAGAATTGAACTAGATATGACCGTGTGTGTAGGAAGCACAGTTCTTTTGTTCTGAGCAAGCTCATTGTTTTGGCCCTATTGGAAACACAGTAGAGTAGAAGAGTGCTCTTTTCTCAAAAGCAGAGTGTGTTTCTTGTAAGGCGAGCCAGCCTTTGTTTCCCAGTCCTAAATGGAGTTGAATCACATGTAGTTTTTGGTCCTACGAGCAAGAGTTGTTTTCTGGTAAGAAGAGTCACTATTGCGCTCCCATTGTCATACACAGGGCTAATAGCACTGGCGTCTGTTCCCAGCAAGTACGGTGTATTGGACTGAAGAGGAGCTACTGTTTCTGTCAGTTTCCTAAGGAGAGATGAACTAGATATGGCTCGTGTGTGTAGGAAGCACAGTTCCTTTGTTCTGAGCAAGCTCACTGTTCGTACCCCATTGGAAACACTTTAGAGTAGAAGAGGGTTCTTTTCTCAAAATCAGAGTGTGTTTGTTGTAAGGCGAGCTAGCATTTGTTTCGCAGTCCTAAATGGAGTTGAATCCCATGCAGGTTCTGGTCCTACGAGCAAAAGTTGTCTTCTGGTAAGAAGAGTCACTATTGTGCTCCCATTGTCATACACATTACAAATAGCACTGGCGTCTGTTCCCAGCATGTACAGTGTATTGGACTGAGGAGGATCTACTGTTATTCTCAGTTTCCTATGCAGAATTGAACTAGATATGGCCGTGTGTGTAGGAAGCAAAGTTCTTTTGTTCTGAGCAAGCTCATTGTTTTGACTCTATAGAAAACACAGTAGAGAAGAAGAGTGCTCTTTTCTCAAAAGCAGTGTGTATTTCTTGTAAGGCGAGCTAGCATTTGTTTCCCAGTCAGAAATGGAGTTGAATCCCATACAGTTTCTGGTCCTATGAGCAAGAGTTGTTTTCTGGTAAGAAGAGTCACTATTGTGCTCCCATTGACATAAACAGTGCAAATAGCACTCGTGTCTGTTCCACGCAAGTACAGTGTATTGGACTGAAGAGGAGCTACTGTTCTTGTCAGTTTCCTAAGCAGAGTTGAACTAGATATGGACCGTGTGTGTAGGAAACACAGTTCTTTTGTTCTGTGCAAGCTCACTGTTCTGTCCATATAGGAAACACAGTAGAGTAGAAGAGTGCTCTTTTCTCAAAAGCAGAGTGTGTTTCTAGTAAGGCGAGCTAGTGTTTGTTTCCCAGTCCTAAATGGAGTTGAATCACATGCAGTTTCTGGTCCTACGAGCAAGACTTGTTTTCTGGTAAGGAAAGTCACTATTGTGCTCCCATTGCCATACACAGTGCAAATAGCACTCGCGTCTGTTCCCAGCAAGTACAGTGTATCGGACTGAAGAGGAGCTACTGTTCTTGTCAGGTTCCTAAGCAGACTTGAACTAGATGTGGCCGTGTGTGTAGGAAGCACAGTTTTTTTGTTCTGAGCAAGCTCACTGTTCGGAACATATAGGAAACACAGTAGAATAGAAGAGTGCTCTTTTCTCAAAAGCAGAGTGTGTTTCTTGGAAGGCGAGCTAGCGTTTGTTTCCCAGTCCTAAATGGAGTTGAATACCATGCAGTTTCTGGTCCTACAAGCAAGAGTTGTTTTCTGATAAGAAGAGTCACTATTGTGCTGCCATTGCCATACACAGGACAAATAGCACTGTCGTCTGTTCCCAGCAAGTACAGTGTTTTGGACTGAACAGGAGCTACTGTTCTTGTCAGGTTCCTAAGCAGACTTGAACTAGATGTGGCCGTGTGTGTAGGAAGCACAGTTTTTTTGTTCTGAGCACGCTCACTGTTCGGAACACATAGGAAACACAGTAGAATAGAAGAGTGCTCTTTTCTCAAAAGCAGAGTGTGTTTCTTGTAAGGCGAGCTAGCGTTTGTTTCCAGTCCTAAATGGAGTTGAATCACATGGAGGTTCTGGTCCTACGAGCAAGAGTTGTTTTCTGGTAAGGAAAGTCACTATTGCGCTCCCTTGGTCATGCACAGTGCAAATGGCACTCGCATCCTTTCCCAGCAAGAACAGTGTATGGGAATGAAGAGAAGCTACTGTTCTTGTCAGTTTCCTAAGCAGAGTTGAATGAGATATGTCCCGTGTGTGTAGGAAGCACAGTTCTTTTGTTCTGAGCAAGCTCACTGTTTGGAACCCATAGGAAACACAGTAGAGTAGAAGAGTGCTCTTTTCTCAAAAGCAGAGTGTGTTTCTTGTAAGGCAAGCTAGCGTTTGCTTCCCAGTCCTAAGTGGAGTTGAATCACATGCAGTTTCTGGTCCTACCGCAAGAGTTGTTTTCTCATAAGAAGAGTCACTATTGTGCTGCCATTGCCATACACAGGACAAATAGCACTGGCGTCTGTTCCCAGCAAGTACAGTGTATTGGACTGAAGAGGATCTACTGTTCTTGTCAGGTTCCAAGCACAGTTGAACTAGATATGGCCCTGAGTGTAGGAAGCACAGTTTTTTTGTTCTGAGCAGGCTCACTGTTGGGAACACATAGGAAACACAGTAGAATTGAAGTGTGCTCTTTTCTCAAAAGCAGAGTGTGTTTCTTGGAAGGCGAGCTAGCGTTTCTTTCCCAGTCCTAAATGGAGTTGAGTCACATGCAGTTTTTTGTCCTACGAGTAAGATTTGTTTTCTGGTAAGACGAGTCACTATTGTGCTCCAATTGCCATTCACAGTGCAAATAGCACTCGCGTCTGTTCCCAGCAAGTACAGTGTATTGGACTGAAGAGGAGCTACTGTTCTTGTTTGTTTCCTAAGCAGAGTTGAACTAGATATGGCCCATGTGTGTAGGAAGCACAGTTCTTTAGTTCTGAGCAAGCTCACTGTTCGGACCCTGTAGGAAACACATTAGAGTAGAAGAGTGCTCTTTTCTCAAAAGCAGAGTGTGTTTCTTGTAAGGCGAGCTAGCCTTTGTTTCCCAGTCCTAAATGGAGTTGAGTCACATGCAGTTTCTGGTCCTATGAGCAAGAGTTGTTTTCTGGTAAGGAAAGTCAGAATTGCGCTCCCATTGCCATACACAGTGCAAATAGCACTCGCGGTTGTTCCCAGCAAGTACAGTGTATCGGACTGAAGAGGAGCTACTGTTCTTGTCAGTTTCCTAAGCAGAGTTGAACTAGATATGGCCCGTGTGTGTACGAAGCACAGTTCTTTTGTTCTGAGCAAGCTCACTGTTCGGACCCCATAGGAAACACAGTAGAGTAGATGAGTGCTCTTTTCTCAAAAGCAGAGTGTGTTTCTTGTAAGGCTAGCTAGCATTTGTTTCCCAGTCCTAAATGGAGTTGAATCACATGCAGTTTCTGGTCCTACGAGCAAGAGTTGTTTTCCGGTAAGGAAAGTCACTATTGCGCTCCCATTGCCATACACAGTGCAAATAGCACTCGCGTCTGTTCCCAGCAAGTACAGTGTATCGGACTGAAGAGGAGCTACTGTTCTTGTCAGTTTCCTAAGCAGAGTTGAACTAGATATGGCCCGTTCGTGTAGGAAGCACAGTTTTTTTGTTCTGAGCAAGCTCACTGTTCGGAACCCATAGGAAACACAGTAGAGTAGAAGAGTGCTCTTTTCTCAAAAGCAGAGTGTGTTTCATGTAAGGCGAGCTAGCATTTGTTTCCCAGTCCTAAATGGAGTTGAATCACATGCAGTTTCTGGTCCTACGAGCAAGAGTTGTTTTCTGGGAAAGAAAGTCACTATTGCACTCCCATTGCCATACACAGTTCAAATAGCACTCGCATCTGTTCCCAGCAAGTACAGTGTATTCAACTGAAGAGGAGCTACTGTTCTTGTCAGTTTCCTAAGCAGAGTTGAACTAGATATGGCCGGTGTGTGTAGGAAGCACAGTTCTTTTGTTCTGGGCAAGCTCACTGTTCTGGCCCTATAGGAAACACAGTCGAGTCGAAGTGTGCTCTTTTCTCTAAAGCAGAGATTGTTTCTTGTAAGGCAAGCTAGCGTTTGTTTCCCAGTCCTAAATGGAGTGGAATCACATGCAGTTTCCGGTCATACGAGCAAGAGTTGTTTTCTGGAAAGAAGAGTCATTATTGCGCTGCCATTGCCATACAAAGGACAAATAGCACTGTTGTCTGTTTCCAGCAGTACAGTGTATTGGACTGAAGAGGAGCTACTGTTCTTGTCAGGTACCTAAGCAGAATTGAACTAAGTATGGCGGTGTGTGTAGGAAGCACAGTTTTTTTGTTCTGAGCAAGCTCACTGTCGGACCTCATAGGAATCACAGAAGAGTAGAAGAGTGCTCTTTTCTCTAAAGCAAAGTGTGTTTCTTTTTAAGGTGAGCTCGCGTTTGTTTCCCAGTCCTAAATGGAGTTGAGTCTCATGCAGTTTTTGGTCCTACGAGCAAGAGTTGTTTTCTGGTAAGAAGAGTCACTATTGTGCTCCAAATGCCATACACAGTGCAAATAGCACTCGCGTCTGTTCCCAGCAAGTACAGAGTATGGGACTGTATAGGAGCTACTGTTCCTGTCAGTTTCCTAAGCAGAATTGAACTAGATATGGTCCATGTGTGTAGGAAGCACAGTTCTTTTGTTCTAAGCAAGCTCACTGTTTGTACCCCATAGGAAACACAGAAGAGTAGAAGAGTGCTATTTTCTCTAAAGCAGAGTGTGTTTCTTGTAAGTTGAGCTAGCGTTTGTTTCCTTGTCCTAAATGAAGTTGAATCCCATGCAGTTTCTGGTCCTATGAACAAGAGTTGTTTTCTGGTAAGGAAAGTCACTATTGCGCTCCCATTGCCATACACAGTGCAAATAGCACTCGCGTCTGTTCCCAGCAAGTACAGTGTATTGGACTGAATAGGTGCTACTGTTCTTGTCAGTTTCCTAAGCAGACTTGAACTAGATATGGCCGTGTGTGTAGGAGGCACAGTTTTTTTGTTCTGAGCAAGCTCACTGTTCGGAACACATAGGAAACACATTAGAGTAGAAGAGTGCTCTTTTCTCAAAAGCAGAGTGTGTTTCTTGGAAGGCGAGCTAGCTTTTGTTTCCTAGTCCTAAATGGAGTTGAGACACACGCAGTTTTTTGTCCTACAAGCAAGAGTTCTTTTCTGGTAAGACGAGTCACTATTGTGCTCCAATTGCCATACACAGTGTAAATAGCACTCGTGTCTGTTCCACGCAAGTACAGTGTATTGGACTGAAGAGGAGCTACTGTTCTTGTCAGTTTCCTAAGCAGAGTTGAACTAGATATGGAGCGTGTGTGTAGGAAGCACAGTTCTTTTGTTCTGTGCAAGCTCACTGTTCTGGCCATATAGGAAACACAGTAGAGTAGAAGAGTGCTCTTTTCTCAACAGCAGAGTGTGTTTCTTGTAAGGCCAGCTAGCGTTTGTTTACCAGTCCTAAATAGAGTTGAATCACATGCAGTTTCTGGTCCTACGAGCAAGAGTTGTTTTATGGTAAGAAGAGTCAGTATTGTGCTGCCATTGCCATACACAGGACAAACAGCACTGGCGTCTGTTCCCAGCAATTACAGTGTTTCGGACTGAAGAGGAGCTACTGTTCTTCTCAGTTTCCTAAGTAGAGTTGAACTAGATATGGTCGGTGCGTGTAGGAAGCACAGTTCTTTTATTGTGAGCAAGCTCACTATTTGGACCCCATAGGAAACACAGTAGAGTAGAAGAGTGCTCTTTTCTCAAAAGCAGAGTGTGTTTTTTGTAAGGAGAGCTAGCGTTTGTTTTCCAGTCCTAAATGGAGTTGAATCCCATGCAGTTTCTGGTCCTACGAGCAAGAGTTGTTTTCTGGTAAGAAGAGTCAATATTGCGCTGCCATTGCCATACACAAGATAAATAGCACTGGCGTCTGTTCCCAGCAAATACAGTGTATTGGACTGAAGAGGATCTACTGTTCTTGTCAGGTTCGTAAGCAGAATTGAACTAGATATGGCCGTGTGTGTAGGAAGCACAGTTTTTTTGTTCTGAGCAAGCTCACTGTTCTGGCCCTCTAGGAAACACAGTAGAGTAGAAGAGTGCTCTTTTCTCTAAAGCAAAGTGTGTTTCTTTTTAAGGTGAGCTCTCGTTTGCTTCCCAGTCCTAAATGGAGTTGAGTCTCATGCAGTTTTTGGTCCTACGAGCAAGAGTTGTTTTCTGGTAAGAAGAGTCACTATTGCGCTCCAAATGCCATACACAGTGCAAATAGCACTCGCGTCTGTTCCCAGCAATTACAGAGTATGGGACTGTATAGGAGTTACTGTTCCTGTCAGTTTCCTAAGCAGAATTGAACTAGATATGGTCCATGTGTGTAGGAAGCACAGTTCTTTTGTTCTAAGCAAGCTCACTGTTTGTACCCCATAGGAAACACAGAAGAGTAGAAGAGTGCTCTTTTCTCTAAAGCAGAGTGTGTTTCTTGTAAGTTGAGCTAGCGTTTGTTTCCTTGTCCTAAATGAAGTTGAATCCCATGCAGTTTCTGGTCCTACGAACAAGAGTTGTTTTCTGGTAAGGAAAGTCACTATTGCGCTCCCATTGCCATACACAGTGCAAATAGCACTCGCGTCTGTTCCCAGCAAGTACAGTGTATTGGAATGAATAGGTGCTACTGTTCTTGGCAGTTTCCTAAGCAGACTTGAACTAGATATGGCCCTGTGTGTAGGAGGCACAGTTTTTTTGTTCTGAGCAAGCTCACTGTTCGGAACACATAGGAAACACAGTAGAGTAGAAGAGTGCTCTTTTCTCAAAAGCAGAGTGTTTTTCTTGGAAGGCGAGCTAGCTTTTGTTTCCTAGTCCTAAATGGAGTTGAGACACACGCATTTTTTTGTCCTACAAGCAAGAGTTCTTTTCTGGTAAGACGAGTCACTATTGTGCTCCAATTGCCATACACAGTGCAAATAGCACTCGTGTCTGTTCCACGCAAGTACAGTGTATTGGACTGAAGAGGAGCTACTGTTCTTGTCAGTTTCCTAAGCAGAGTTGAACTAGATATGGACCGTGTGTGTAGGAAGCACAGTTCTTTTGTTCTGTGCAAGCTCACTGTTCTGGCCATATAGGAAACACAGTAGAGTAGAAGAGTGCTCTTTTCTCAAAAGCAGAGTGTGTTTCTAGTAAGGCGATCTAGTGTTTGTTTCCCAGTCCTAAATGGAGTTGAATCACATGCAGTTTCTAGTCCTACGAGCAAGACTTGTTTTCTGGTAAGGAAAGTCACTATTGCGCTCCCATTGCCATACACAGTGCAAATAGCACTCGCGTCTGTTCCCAGCAAGTACAGTGTATTGGACTGAAGAGGAGCTACTGTTCTTGTCATTTTCCTAAGGAGATTTGAACTAGATATGGCCGTGTGTGTAGGAACCACAGTTTTTTTGTTCTGAGCAATCTCACTGTTCGGACACCATAGAAAACACAGTAGAGTAGAAGAGTGCTCTTTTCAAAAAAGCAGAGTGTGTTTCTTGAAAGGCGAGCTAGCGTTTGTTTCCCAGTTCTAAATGGAGTTGAATCACATGCAGTTTCTGGTCCTACGAGCAAGAGTTGTTTTCTGGTAAGGAAAGTCACTATTGCGATCCCATTGCCAAACACAGTGCAAATAGCCCTCCCGTCTGTTCCCAGGAAGTACAGTGTATTGGACTGAAAAGGAGCTACTGTTCTTCTCAGTTTCTTAAGAAGAGTTGAACTAGATATGGCCGTGTGTGTAGGAAGCACAGTTCTTTTTTCTGAGCAAGCTCACTGTTCTGGCCCTATAGAAAACACAGTAGAGTAGAAGAGTGCTCTTTTATCAAAAGCAGATTGTGTTTCTTGTAAAGCGAGCTAGAGTTTGTTTCCCAGTCCTAAATGGAGTTGAGTCACATGCAGTTTTTTGTCCTATGAGCAAGCGTTCTTTTCTGGTAAGACGAGTCACTATTGTGCTCCAATTGCCGTACACAGTGCAAATAGCACTCGCGTATGTTCCCAGCAAGTACAGTGTATTGGACTGAAGAGGATCTACTGTTCTTGTCCGGTTCCTAAGTAGAATTGAACTTGATATGGGTGTGTGTGTAGGAAGCACAGTTCTTTTGTTCTGAGCAAGCTCAATGTTCAGGCCTTATAATAAACACAGTAGAGTAGAAGAATGCTCTTTTCTCTAAAGCAGAGTGTGTTTCTTGTAAGGCCAGCTAGCGTTTGTTTCCCAGTCCTAAATAGAGTTGAATCACATGCAGTTTCTGGTCCTATGAGCAAGAGTTGTTTTATGGTAAGAAGAGTCAGTATTGTGCTGCCATTGCCATACACAGGACAAATAGCACTGGCGTCTGTTCCCAGCAAGTACAGTGTATCGGACTGAAGAGGAGCTACTGTTCTTGTCAGTTTCCTAAGTAGAGTTGAACTAGATATGGCCGTGTGTGTAGGAAGCACAGTTCTTTTGTTCTGAGCAAGCTCACTGTTCTGGCCCTATAGGAAACACAGTAGAGTAGAAGAGTGCTCTTTTCTCAAAAGGAGAGTGTGTTTCTTGGAAGGCGAGCTAGCGTTTGTTTCTCAGTCCTAAATGGAGTTGAGTCACATGTAGTATTTTGTCCTACAAGCAAGAGTTGTTTTCTGGTAAGACGAGTCACTATTGTGCTCCAATTGCCATACACAGTGCAAATAGCACTCACGTCTGTTCCCAGAAAGTACAGTGTATTGGACTGAAGAGGATCTACTGTTCTTGTCAGGTTTGTAAGCAGAATTGAAGTAGATATGGCCGTGTGTGTAGGAAGCACAGTTCTTTTGTTCTGAGCAAGCTCACTGTTCTGGCCCTGTAGGAAACACAGTAGAGTAGAGAGTGCTCCTTTCTCAAAAGCAGAGTGTGTTTCTTGTAAGGCGAGCTAGCGTTTGTTTCCCAGCCATAAATGGAGTTCAATCACATGCAGGTTCTGGTCCTACGAGCAAGAATTGTTTTCTGGTATGGAAAGTCACTATTGCGCTCCCATTGTCATACACAGTGCAAATAGAACTCGCGTCTGTTCCCAGCAAGTACAGTGTATCGGACTGAAGAGAAGCTACTGTTCTTGTCAGTTTCCTAAGCAGAGTTGAACGAGATATGTCCCGTGTGTGTAGGAAGCACAGTTCTTTTGTTCTGAGCAAGCTCACTGTTTGGACCCCTTAGGAAACACAGTAATGTTGAAGAGTGCTCTTTTCTCAAAAGCAGAGTGTGTTTCTTGTAAGGTGAGCTAGCGTTTGTTTCCCAGTCCTAAATGGAGTTGAATCCCATGCAGTTTCTGGCCCTACGAGCAAGAGTTGTTTTCTGGTAAGAAGAGTCACTATTGTGCTGCCATTGCCATACACAGGACAAATAGCACTGGCGTCTGTTCCCAGCAAGTACAGTGTATTGGACTGAACAGGAGCTACTGTTCTTGTCAGGTTCCTAAGCAGACTTGAAGTAGATGTGGCCGTGTGTGTAGGAAGCACAGTTTTTTTGTTCTGAGCAAGCTCACTGTTCGGAACACATAGGAAACACAGTAGAATAGAAGAGTGCTCGTTTCTCAAAAGCAGAGTGTGTTTCTTGGAAGGCGAGCTAGCGTTTGTTTCCCAGTCCTAAATGGAGTTCAGTCACATGCAGTTTTTTGTCCTACGAGCAAGAGTTGTTTTCTGGTAAGACGAGTCACTATTGTGCTCCAATTGCCATACACAGTGCAAATAGCACTCGTGTCTGTTCCCCGCAAGTACAGTGTATTGGACTGAAGAAGAGCTACTATTCTTGTTAGTTTCCTAAGCAGAGTTGAACTAGATATGGCCCGTTTGTGTAGGAAGCACAGTTCTTTTGTTCTGAGCAAGCTCACTGTTCGGACCCCATAGGCAACACAGTAGAGTAGAAGAGTGCTCTTTTACCAAAAGCAGAGTGTGTTTCATGTAAGGCGAGCTAGCGTTTGTTTCCCAATCCTAAATGGAGTGGAATCACATGCAGTTTCTGGTCCTACGAGCAAGAATTGTTTTATGGTAAGAATAGTCACTCTTGCGCTGCCATTGCCATACACAGGACAAATAGCACTGGCGTCTGTTCCCAGCAAGTACAGTGTATTGGACTGAAGAGGATCTACTGTTCTTGTCAGTTTCCTAAGCAGAGTTGAACTAGATATGGCCGTGTGTGTAGGAAGAACAGTTCTTTTGTTCTGAGCAATCTCACTGTTCGGACACCATAGGAAAAACTGTAGAGTAGAAGAGTGCTCTTTTCTCAAAAGCAGTGTGTGTTTCTAGTAAGGCGAGCTAGTGTCTGTTTCCCAGTCCTAAATGGAGTTGAGTCACATGCTGTTTTTTGTCCTACGAGCAAGCGTTCTTTTCTGGTAAGACGAGTCACTATTGTGCTCCAATTGCCATACACAGTGCAAATAGCACTCTTGTATGTTCCCAGCAAGTACAGTGTATTGGACTGAAGAGGACCTACTGTTCTTGTCAGGTTCCTAAGCAGAATTGAACTAGATATGTGTGTGTATGTAGGAAGCACAGTTCTTTTTTTCTGAGCAAGCTCACTGTTCAGGCCTTATAATAAACACATTAGAGTAGAAGAGTGCTCTTTTCTCTAAAGCAGAGTGTGTTTCTTGTAAGGCCAGCTAGCGTTTGTTTCCCAGTCCTTAATAGAGTTGAATCACATTCAGTTTCTGGTCCTACGAGCAAGAGTTGTTTTATGGTAAGAAGAGTCAGTATTGTGCTGCCATTGTCATACACAGGGCAAATAGCACTGGCGTCTGTTCCCAGCAAGTACAGTGTATCGGACTGAAGAGGAGCTACTGTTCTTGTCAGTTTCCTAAGTAGAGTTGAACTAGATATGGTCGGTGTGTGTAGGAAGCACAGTTCTTTTATTCTGAGCAAGCTCAGTGTTTGGACCCCATAGGAAACACAGTAGAGAAGAAGAGTGATCTTTTCTCAAAGCAGAGTGTGTTTTTTGTAAGGCGTCCTAGCGTTTGTTTCCAAGTCCTAAATGGAGTTGAATCACATGCAGTTTCTGGTCATACGAGCAAGAGTTATTTTCTGGGAAGAAGAGTCATTATTGCGCTCCCATTGTCACACACAGGGCAAATAGCACTGGCGTCTGTTCCCAGCATGTACAGTCTATTGGACTGAACAGGAACTACTGTTCTTGTCAGTTTCCTAAGCAGAATTGAACAAGATATGGCCCGTGTGTGTAGGAAGCACAGTTCTTTTGTTCTGAGCAAGCTCACATTTCGAATCCCATAGGAAACACAGTAGAGTAGAAGAGTGCATTTTTCTCAAAAGCAGAGTGTGTTTCTTGTAAGGCGAGCTAGCGTTTGTTTCCCAGTCCTAAATGGAGTTGAAATACACATGCAGTTTCTGGTCCTACGAGCAAGAGTTGTTTTCTGGTAAGGAAAGTCACTATTGCGCTCCCATTGCCATACACAGTGCAAATAGCACTCGCGTCTGTTCCCAGCAAGTACAGTGTATTGGACTGAAGAGGAGATACTGTTCTTGTCAGTTTCCTAAGCAGAGTTGAACTAGATATGGCTCGTGTGTGTAGGAAGCACAGTTCTTTTGTTCTGAGCAAGCTCACTGTTCGGACCCAATAGGAAACACATTAGATTAGAAGAGTGCTCTTTTCTCAAAAGCAGAGTGTGTTTCTTGTAAGGCAAGCTAGTGTTTGTTTACCAATACTAAATGGAGTTGAATTACATGCAGTTTCTGGTGCTACGAGCAAGAGTTGTTTTCTGGTAAGAAGAGTCACTATTGTGCTCCATATGTCATACACAGGTCAAATAGCACTCGCGTCTGTTTCCAGCATGTACAGTGTATTGGACTGAAGAGGGTCTACTGTCCTTGTCAGTTTCCTAAGCAGAATTGATCTAGATATGGCCCGTGTGTGTAGGATGCATAGTTCTTCTGTTCTGAGAAAGCTCATTTTTCTGACCCCATAAGAAAAACAGTAGAGTAGAAGTGTGCCCGTTTCTCAAAAGCAGTGTGTGTTTCTTGTAAGGAGAGCTAGCATTAGTTTCCCAATCCTAAATGGAGTTGAATCACATGCAGTTTCTGGTCCTACGAGCAAGAGTTGTTTTCTGGTAAGAAGAGTCACTATTGCCCTCCCATTGTCATACACTGGGCAAATAGCACTCGCGTCTGTTTCCAGCAACTACAGAGTATTGGACTGTAGAGGATCTACTGTTCTTGTCAGTTTCATAAGCAGAATTGGACTAGATATGACCGTGTGTGTAGGAAGCACAGTTATTTTGTTCGGAGCAAGCTCACTGTTCTGGCCCTATAGGAAACACAGTAGATTAGAAGACTGCTCTTTTCTCAAAAGCAGAGTGTGTTTCTTGTAAGGCCAGCGAGCGTTTGTTTCCCAGTCCTAAATGGAGTTGAATCACATGCAGTTTCTGGTCCTACGAGCAAGAGTTGTTTTATGGTAAGAAGAGTCACTATTGCGCTGCCATTGCCATACACAGGACAAATTGCACTGGCGTCTGTTCCCAGCAAGTACAGTGTATTGGACTGAAGAGGATCTACTGTCCTTGTCAGGTTCCTAAACAGAATTGAACTAGATATGGCCGTGTGTGTAGGAAGCACAGTTCTTTTGTTCTGAGCAAGCTCACTGTTCTGGCCATTTAGGAAACACAGTAGACTAGATGAGTGCTCTTTTCTCAAAAGCAGAGTGTGTTTCTTGTAAGGCAAGCCAGTGTTTGTTTCCCAGTCAGAAATGGAGTTGAATCCCATGCAGTTTCTGGTCCTACCAGCAAGAGTTGTTTTCTGGTAAGAAGAGTCACTTTTGCGCTCCCTTTGCCATACACAGTGAAAATAGCACTCGCTTCTGTTCCCAGGAAGTACAGTGTATTGGACTATAGATGAGCTACTGTTCTTGTCAGTATCCTAAGCAGAGTTGAACTACATATGGGCCGTGTGTGTAGGAAGCACAGTTCTTTTGTTCTGAGCAAGCACACTGTTCGGTCCACATAGGAAACACAGTAGAGTAGAAGAGTGCTCTTTTCTCAAAAGCAGAGTGTGTTTCTTGTAAGGCAAGCTAGCATTTGTTTCCCAGTCCCAAATGGTGTTGAATCACATGCAGTTTTTGGTCCTACGAGCAAGAGTTGTTTTCTGGTAAGGAAAGTCAGTATTGTGCTCCCATTGCCATACACAGTGCAAATAGCACTCGCGTCTGTTCCCAGCAAGTACAGTGTACTGGACTGAAGAGGAGCTACTGTTCTTGTCAGTTTCCTAAGCAGAATTGAACTAGATATGGGTGTGTGTGTAGGAAGCACAGTTCTTTTGTTCTGAGCAAGCTCACTGTTTTGGCCCTATAGGAAACACAGTAGAGTAGAAGAGTGCTCTTTTCTCAAAAGCAGAGTGTGTTTCTTGTAAGGCGAGCTAGCGTTTGTTTTCCAGTCCTAAATGGAGTTGAATCACATGTAGTTTTTGGTCCTACGAGCAAGAGTTGTTTTCTGGTAAGAAGAGTCACTATTGTGCTCCATATGTCATACACGGGGCAAATAGCACTCGCGTCTGTTCCCAGCATGTACAGTGTACTGGACTGAAGAGGATCTACTGTCCTTGTCAGTTTCCTAAGCAGAATTGATCTAGATATGGCCCGTGTGTGTAGGAAGCACAGTTCCTCTGTTCTGAGAAAGCTCATTGTTCTGACCCCATAAGAAAAACAGTAGAGTAGAAGAGTGCCCTTTTCTCAAAAGCAGTGTGTGTTTTTTGTAAGGCGAGCTAGCGTTTGTTTTTCCATCCTAAATGGAATTGAATCACATAAAGTTTCTGGTCCTACGACAAGAGTTGTTTTCTGGTAAGAAGGGTCACTATTGCGCTCCCACTGCCATACACAGGGCAAATAGCACTGGCGTCTGTTCCCAGCATGTACAGTGTATTGGACTGAAGAGGAGCTACTGTTCTTGTCAGTTTCCTAAGCAGAGTAGAACTAGATATAGCCCGTGTGTGTAGGAAGCAAAGTTCTTTTGTTCTGAGCAAGCTCACTATTCTGGCACTATAGGAAACACAGTAGAGTAGAAGAGTGCTCTTTTCTCAAAAGCAGAGTGTGTTTCTTGTAAGGCGAGCTAGTGTTTGTTTCCCAGTCAGAAATGGTGTTGAATCCCATGCAGTTTCTGGTCTTACGAGCAAGAGTTGTTTTGTTGTAAGAAGAGTCACTATTATGCTCCCATTGCCATACACAGAGCAAATAGCACTGGCGTCTGTTCCCAGCAAGTACAGTGTATTGGACTGAAGAGGAGCTACTGTTCTTGTCAGTTTCCTAAGCAGAGTTGAACTAGATATGGCAAGTGTGTGTAGGAAGCACAGTTCTTTTGTTCTGAGCAAGCTCACTGTTTGGACCCCATAGGAAACACTTTAGATTAGAAGAGTGCTCTTTTCTCAAAAGCAGAGTCTGTTTCTTGTAAGGCGAGCTAGTGTTTGTTTCCCAGTCAGAAATGGAGTTGAATCCCATGCAGTTTCTGGTCCTATGACCAAGAGTTGTTTTCTGGTAAGAAGAGTCACTATTACGCTCCCATTGCCATACACAGTGCAAACAGCACTCGCGTCTCTTCGCAGGAATTACAGTGTATTGGACTGAAGAGGAGCTACTGTTCTTGTCACTTTCCTAAGCAGAGTTGAACTAGATATGGCCCGTGTGTGTAGGAAGCACAGTTCTTTTGTTCTGAGCAAGATCACTGTTCGGACCCAATAGGAAACACATTAGATTAGTAGATTGCTCTTTTCTCAAAAGCAGAGTGTGTTTCTTGTAAGGCAAGCTAGCGTTTTTTTCCCAATCCTAAATGGAGTTGAATTACATGCAGTTTCTGGTCCTACGAGCAAGAGTTGTTTTCTGGTAAGAAGAGTCACTATTTCGCTCCATATGTCATACACAGGTCAAATAGCTCTCGCGTCTGTTCCTAGCATGTACAGTGTATTGGACTGAAGAGGATCTACTGTCCTTGTCAGTTTCCTAAGCAGAATTGATCTAGATATGGCCCGTGTGTGTAGGAAGCATAGTTCTTCTGTTCTGAGAAAGCTCATTGTTCTGACCCCAAAAGAAAAACAGTAGAGTAGAAGAGTGCCCGTTTCTCAAAAACAGTGTGTGTTTCTTGTAAGGCGAGCTAGCATTAGTTTCCCAATCCTAAATGGAGTTGAATCACATGCAGTTTCTGGTCCTACGAGCAAGAATTGTTTTCTGGTAAGAAGAGTCACTATTGCCCTCCCATTGTCATACACTGGGCAAATAGCACTCGCGTCTGTTTCCAGCAAATACAGAGTATTGGACTGAAGAGGATCTACTATTCTTGTCAGTTTCATAAGCAGAATTGAACTAGATATGACCGTGTGTGTAGGAAGCACATTTCTTTTGTTCTGAGCAAGCTCACTGTTTTGGCCCTATAGGAAACACAGTAGAGTAGAAGAGTGCTCTTTTCTCAAAAGCAGAGTGTGTTTCTTGTAAGGCGAGCTAGCATTTGTTTCCCAGTTCTAATTGGAGTTGAATCACATGTAGTTTTTGGTCCTACACGCAAGAGTTGTTTTCTGGTAAGAAGAGTCACTATTGTGCTCCATATGTCATACACAGGGCAAATAGCACTCGCGTCTGTTCCCAGCATGTACAGTGTACTGGACTGAAGAGGATCTACTGTCCTTGTCAGTTTCCTAAGCAGAATTGATCTAGATATGGCCCGTGTGTGTAGGAAGCACAGTTCCTCTGTTCTGAGAAAGCTCATTGTTCTGACCCCATAAGAAAAACGGTAGAGTAGAAGAGTGCCCTTTTCTCAAAAGCAGTGTGTGTTTTTTGAAAGGCGAGCTAGCGTTTGTTTTTCCATCCTAAGTGGAGTTGAATCACATAAAGTTTCTGGTCCTACGAACAAGAGTTGTTTTCTGGTAAGAAGAGTCACTATTGCGCTCCCATTGCCATACACAGGGCAAATAGCACTGGCGTCTGTTCCCAGCATGTACAGTGTATTGGACTGAAGAGGAGCTACTGTTCTTGTCAGTTTCCTAAGCAGAGTAGAACTAGATATAGCCCGTGTGTGTAGGAAGCAAAGTTCTTTTGTTCTGAGCAAGCTCACTATTCTGGCACTATTGGAAACACAGTAGAGTAGAAGAGTGCTCTTTTCTCAAAAGCAGAGTGTGTTTCTTGTAAGGTGAGCTAGTATTTGTTTCCCAGTCAGAAATGGAGTTGAATCCCATGCAGTTTCTGGTCCTACGAGCAAGAGTTGTTTTGTGGTAAAAAGAGTCACTATTATGTTCCCATTGCCATACACAGAGCAAATAGCACTCGCGTCTGTTCCCAGCAAGTACAGTGTATTGGACTGAAGAAGAGCTACTGTTCTTGTCAGTTTCCTAAGCAGAGTTGAACTAGATATGGCAAGTGTGTGTAGGAAGCACAGTTCTTTTGTTCTGAGCAAGCTCACTGTTTTGACCCCATAGGAAACACTTTAGATTAGAAGAGGGCTCTTTTCTCAACAGCAGAGTATGTTTCTTGTAAGGCGAGCTAGCGTTTGTTTACAGTCCTAAATGGAGTTGACTCTCATGTTGTTTTTGGTCTTACGAGCAAGAGTTGTTTTCTGGTAAGAAGAGTCACTATTGCACTCCCATTGCCATACACAGTGCAAATAGCACTCGCGTCTGTTCGCAGCAAGTACAGTGTATTGGACTGAAGATGAGCTACTGTTCTTGTCAGTTTCCTAAGCAGAGTTGAACTCGATATGGCCCGTGTGTGTAGGAAACACAGTTCTTTTGTTCTGAGCAAGCTCACTGTTCGGACCACATAGGAAACACAGTAGAGTAGAAGAGTGCTCTTTTCTCAAAAGCAGAGTGTGTTTCTTGTAAGGCGAGCTAGTGTTTGTTTCCCAGTCTGAAATGGAGTTGAATCCCATGCAGTTTCTGGTCCTACGAGCAAGAGTTGTTTTCTGTTAAGAAGAGTCACTATTGCGCTCCCATTGTCATACACATTACAAATAGCACTGGCGTCTGTTCACAGCATGTACAGTGTATTGGACTGAGGAGGATCTACTGTTATTGTCAGTTTCCTATGCTGAGTTGAACTAGATATGGCTCGTGTGTGTAGGAAGCTCAGTTCCTTTGTTCTGAGCAACCTCACTGTTCGGACCCCATAGGAAACACTTTAGATTAGAAGAGTGCTCTTTTCTCAAAAGCAGAGTGTGTTTCTCGTAAGGCGAGCTAGCCTTTGTTTTCGAGTCCTAAATGGAGTTGAATCACATGCAGTTTCTGGTCCTACGAGCAAGAATTGTTTTCTGGTAAAAGAGTCACTATTGCCCTCCCCTTGTCATACACTGGGCAAATAGCCCTCGCGTCTGTTCCCAGCAACTACAGAGTGTTGGACTGAAGAGGATCTACTATTCTTGTCAGTTTCATAAGCAGAATTGAACTAGATATGACCGTGTGTGTAGGAAGCACAGTTCTTTTGTTCTGAGCAAGCTCATTGTTTTGGCCCTATAGGAAACACAGTAGAGTAGAAGAGTGCTCTTTTCTCAAAAGCAGAGTGTGTTTCTTGTAAGGCGAGCCAGCCTTTGTTTCCCAGTCCTAAATGGAGTTGAATCACATGCAGTTTTTGGTCCTACGAGCAAGAGTTTTTTTCTGGTAAGAAGAGTCACTATTGCCCTCCCATTGTCATACACAGGGCAAATAGCACTGGCGTCTGTTCCCAGCAAGTACGGTGAATTGGACTGAAGAGGAGCTACTGTTTCTGTCAGTTTCCTAAGGAGAGTTGAACTAGATATGGCTCGTGTGTGTAGGAAGCACAGTTCCTTTGTGCTGAGCAAGCTCACTGTTCGTACACCATTGGAAACACTTTAGAGTAGAAGAGGGCTCTTTTCTCAAAAGCAGAGTGTGTTTGTTGTAAGGCGAGCCAGCATTTGTTTCGCAGTCCTAAATGGAGTTGAATCCCATGCAGTTTCTGGTCCTACGAGTAAAAGTTGTCTTCTGGTAAGAAGAGTCACTATTGTGCTCCCATTGTAATACACATTACAAATAGCACTGGCGTCTGTACCCAGTATGTACAGTGTATTGGACTGAGGAGGATCTACTGTTATTGTCAGTTTCCTAAGCAGAATTGAACTCGATATGGCCGTGTGTGTAGGAAGCAAAGTTCTTTTGTTCTGAGCAAGCTCATTGTTTTGACTCTATAGAAAACACATTAGAGTAGAAGAGTGCTCTTTTCTCAAAAGCAGTGTGTATTTCTTGTAAGGCGAGCTAGCATTTGTTTCCCAGTCAGAAATGGAGTTGAATCCCATACAGTTTCTGGTCCTATGAGCAATAGTTGTTTTCTGGTAAGAAGAGTCACTATTGTGCTCCCATTGCCATACACAGTGCAAATAGCACTCGCATCTGTTCGCAGCAAGTACAGTGTATTTGACTGAAGATGAGCTGGTGTTCTTGTCAGTTTCCTAAGCAGAGTTGAACTAGATATGGCCCGTGTGTGTAGGAAGCACAGTTCTTTTGCTCTGAGCAAGCTCACTGTTCGGACCCCATAGGAAAAACTTTAGAGTAGAAGAGTGCTCTTTTCTCAAAAGCAGAGTGTGTTTCTTGTAAGGCGAGCTAGAGTTTGTTTCCCAGTCCTAAATGAAGTTGAATCACATTCAGAATCTGGTCCTACGAGCAAGAGTTGTTTTCTGGTAAGAAGAGACACTATTGCACTCCCATTGTCATACACAGGGCAATTAGCACTCGCGTCTGTTCCCAGGAACTACAGTGTATTGGACTGAAGAGGATCTACTATTCTTGTCAGTTTCTTAAGCAGAATTGAACTAGATATGACCATGTGTGTAGGAAGCACAGTACTTTTGTTCTGAGCAAGCTCACTGTTTGGACCCCATAGGAAAAACAGTAGAGTAGAAGAGTGCTCTTTTTTCAAAAGCAGAGTGTGTTTCTTGTAAGGCGAGCTAGGGTTTGTTTCCCAGTCTCAAATGGAGTTGAATTCCATGCAGTTTCTGGTCCTACGAGCAAGAGTTGTTTTCTGGTAAGAAGAGTCACTATTGCACTCCCATTGCCATATACAGTGCAAATAGCACTCATTCTGTTCCCAGCATGTACAGTGTATTGGACTGAGTAGGATCTACTGTTATTGTCAGTTTCCTAAGCAGAATTGAACTAGATATGGCTCGTGTGTGTAGGAAGCACAGTTCTTTTGTTCTGAGCAAGCTCACTGTTTTGGCTCTATAGAAAACACAGTAGAGTAGAAGAGTGCTCTTTTCTCAAAAGCAGAGTGTGTTTCTTGTAAGGCGAGCTAGCGTTTGTTTCCCAGTCCTAAATGGAGTTGAGTCACATGCAGTTTCTGGTCCTACGAGCAAGAGTTGTCTTCTGGTAAGAAGAGTCACTATTGCGCTCCCATTGTCATACACATTACAAATAGCACTGGCGTCTGTTCAGAGCATGTACAGTATATTGGACTGAGGAGGATTTACTGTTATTGTCAGTTTCCTAAGCAGAATTGAACTAGATATGGCCGTGTGTTTAGGAAGCACAGTTCTTTTGTTCTGAGCAAGCTCACTGTTTTGGCTCTATAGAAAACACAGTATAGTAAAAGAGTGCTCTTTTCTCAAAAGCAGAGTGTGTTTCTTGTAAGGCGAGCTAGCGTTTGTTTCCCAGTCCTAAATGGAGTTGAATTACATGCAGTTTTTGGTCCCATGAGCAAGAGTTGTTTTCTGGTAAGGAAAGTCACTATTGCGCTCCCATTCCCCTACACAGTGCAAATAGTACTCGCGTCTGTTCCCAGCAAGTACAGTGTATTGGACTGAAGAGGAGCTACTGTTCTTGTCAGTTTCCTAAGCAGAGTTGAACTAGATATGGCCCGTGTGTGTAGGAAGCACAGTTCTTTTGTTCTGAGCAAGCTCACTGTTTGGTCCCTAGGAAACACAGTAGAGTAGAAGAGTGCTCTTTTCTCAAAAGCAGAGTGTGTTTCTTGTAAGGCGAGCTAGCGTTTGTTTCGAGGTCCTAAATGGAGTTGAATCACATGCAGTTTCTGGTCCTACGAGCAAGAGTTGTTTTCTGGTAAGAAGAGTCACTATTGCGCTCCCATTGTCATACACAGGGCAAATAGCACTCGCGTCTATTCCCAGCATGTACAGTGTATTGGACAGAAGAGGATCTACTGTCCTTGTCAGTTTCCTAAGGAGAATTGATCTAGATATGGCCCGTGTGTGTAGGAAGCACAGTTCTTTTGTTCTGAGAAAGCTCACTGTTCTGAACCCTTAAGAAACACAGTAGAGTAGAAGAGTACCCTTTTCTCAAAAGCAGAGTGTGTTTCTGGTAAGGCGAGCTAGCGTATGTTTCCCAGTCCTAAATGGAGTTGAATCACATGCAGTTTTTGGTCCTACGAGCAAGAGTTTTTTTCTGGTAAGGAAAGTCACTATTGTTGTCCCATTGCCATACACAGTGCAAATAGCACTGGCGTCTGTTCCCAACAAGAACAGTGTATTGGACTGAAGAGGAGCTACTGTTCTTGTCAGTTTCCTAAGCAGAATTGAACTAGATATGGCCCGTGTGTGTAGGAAGCACATTTCTTTTGTTCTGAGCAAGCTCACTATTCTGGCTCTATAGGAAACACAGTAGAGTAGAAGAGTGATCTTTTCTCAAAAGCAGAGTGTGTTTCTTGTAAGGCGAGCTAGCGTTTGTTTCCCAGTCGTAAATGGAATTGAATCACATGCAGTTTCTGGTCCTACGTGCAAGAGTTGTTTTCTGGTAAGAAGAATCACTATTGTGCTCCCATTGTCATACACAGGGCAAATAGCACTGGCGTCTGTTCCCAGAAAGTACAGTGTATGGGACTGAAGAGGATCTACTGTTCTTGTCAGTTTCATAAGCAGAATTGAACTAGATATAACCGTGTGTGTAGGAAGCACAGTTCTTTTGTCCTGAGCAAGCTCACTCTTTGGCCCTATAGGAAACACAGTAGATTTGAAGAGTGCTCTTTTCTCAAAAGCAGAGTGTTTTTCTTGTAAGGTGAGCTAGCGTTTGTTTACAGTCCTAAATGGAGTTGAATCACATGCAGTTTTTGGTCCTTCGAGCAAGAGTTGTTTTCTGGTAAGGAAAGTCACTATTGCGCTCCCATTGCCATACACAGTGCAAATAGCACTCGCGTCTGTTCCCAGCCAGTACAGTGTATTGGACTGAAGAGGAGCTACTGTTCTTGTCAGTTTCCTAAGCAGAGTTGAACTAGATATGGCCCGTGTGTATAGGAAGCACAGTTCTTTTGTTCTGAGCAAGCTCACTGTTCGGACCACATAGGAAACACAGTAGAGTAGAAGAGTGCTCTTTTCTCAAAAGCAGAGTGTGTTTCTTGTAAGGCGAGCTAGTGTTTGTTTCCCAGTCTGAAATGGAGTTGAATCCCATGCAGTTTTTGGTCCTACGAGCAAGAGTTGTTTTCTGGTAAGAAGAGTCACTATTGGGCTCCCATTGCGATATACAGTACAAATAGCTCTCGCGTTTGTTCCAGGCAAGTACAGTATATTGGACTGAAGAGGAGCTACTGTTCTTGTCAGTTTCCTAAGCAGAGTTGAACTAGATATGGCCCGTGTGTATAGGAAGCACAGTTCTTTTGTTCTGAGCAAGCTCACTGTTTGGCCCCCAAAGGAAACACAGTAGAGTAGAAGAGTGATCTTTTCTCAAAGCAGAGTGTGTTTCTTGTAAGGCAAGCTAGCGTTTGTTTCCCAGTCCTAAATGGAGTTGAATCACATGCAGTTTCTGGTCCTAGGAGCAAGAGATGTTTTCTGGTAAGAAGAGTCACTATTGCACTCCCATTGTCATACACAGGGCAAATAGCACTGGCGTCTGTTCCCAGCAAGTACAGTGTATGGGACTGAAGAGGATCTACTGTTCTTGTCAGTTTCATAAGCAGAATTGAACTAGATATGACCGTGTGTGTAGGAAGCACAGATCTTTTGTTCTGAGCAAGCTCACTGTTCTGACCCTATAGGAAACACAGTAGAGTAGAAGAGAGCCCTTTTCTCAAAAGCAGTGTGTGTTTCTTGTAAGGCGAGCTAGCGTTTGTTTTTCAGTCCTAAATGGAGTTGATTCACATGCAGTTTCTGGTCCTACGAGCAAGAGTTGTTTTCTGGTAAGAAGAGTCACTATTGCGCTCCCATTGTCATACACAGGGCAAATAGCACTCGCGTCTATTCCCAGCATGTACAGTGTATTGGACAGAAGAGGATCTACTGTCCTTGTCAGTTTCCTAAGGAGAATTGATCTAGATATGGCCCGTGTGTGTAGGAAGCACAGTTCTTTTGTTCTGAGAAAGCTCACTGTTCTGAACCCTTAAGAAACACAGTAGAGTAGAAGAGTACCCTTTTCTCAAAAGCAGAGTGTGTTTCTGGTAAGGCGAGCTAGCGTATGTTTCCCAGTCCTAAATGGAGTTGAATCACATGCAGTTTTTGGTCCTACGAGCAAGAGTTTTTTTCTGGTAAGGAAAGTCACTATTGTTGTCCCATTGCCATACACAGTGCAAATAGCACTGGCGTCTGTTCCCAACAAGAACAGTGTATTGGACTGAAGAGGAGCTACTGTTCTTGTCAGTTTCCTAAGCAGAATTGAACTAGATATGGCCCGTGTGTGTAGGAAGCACATTTCTTTTGTTCTGAGCAAGCTCACTATTCTGGCTCTATAGGAAACACAGTAGAGTAGAAGAGTGATCTTTTCTCAAAAGCAGAGTGTGTTTCTTGTAAGGCGAGCTAGCGTTTGTTTCCCAGTCGTAAATGGAATTGAATCACATGCAGTTTCTGGTCCTACGTGCAAGAGTTGTTTTCTGGTAAGAAGAATCACTATTGCGCTCCCATTGTCATACACAGGGCAAATAGCACTGGCGTCTGTTCCCAGAAAGTACAGTGTATGGGACTGAAGAGGATCTACTGTTCTTGTCAGTTTCATAAGCAGAATTGAACTAGATATAACCGTGTGTGTAGGAAGCACAGTTCTTTTGTCCTGAGCAAGCTCACTCTTTGGCCCTATAGGAAACACAGTAGAGTTGAAGAGTGCTCTTTTCTCAAAAGCAGAGTGTTTTTCTTGTAAGGTGAGCTAGCGTTTGTTTACAGTCCTAAATGGAGTTGAATCACATGCAGTTTTTGGTCCTTCGAGCAAGAGTTGTTTTCTGGTAAGGAAAGTCACTATTGCGCTCCCATTGCCATACACAGTGCAAATAGCACTCGCGTCTGTTCCCAGCCAGTACAGTGTATTGGACTGAAGAGGAGCTACTGTTCTTGTCAGTTTCCTAAGCAGAGTTGAACTAGATATGGCCCGTGTGTATAGGAAGCACAGTTCTTTTGTTCTGAGCAAGCTCACTGTTCGGACCACATAGGAAACACAGTAGAGTAGAAGAGTGCTCTTTTCTCAAAAGCAGAGTGTGTTTCTTGTAAGGCGAGCTAGTGTTTGTTTCCCAGTCTGAAATGGAGTTGAATCCCATGCAGTTTTTGGTCCTACGAGCAAGAGTTGTTTTCTGGTAAGAAGAGTCACTATTGGGCTCTCATTGCGATATACAGTACAAATAGCTCTCGCGTTTGTTCCAGGCAAGTACAGTATAGTGGACTGAAGAGGAGCTACTGTTCTTGTCAGTTTCCTAAGCAGAGTTGAACTAGATATGGCCCGTGTGTATAGGAAGCACAGTTCTTTTGTTCTGAGCAAGCTCACTGTTTGGCCCCCAAAGGAAACACAGTAGAGTAGAAGAGTGATCTTTTCTCAAAGCAGAGTGTGTTTCTTGTAAGGCAAGCTAGCGTTTGTTTCCCAGTCCTAAATGGAGTTGAATCACATGCAGTTTCTGGTCCTAGGAGCAAGAGATGTTTTCTGGTAAGAAGAGTCACTATTGCACTCCCATTGTCATACACAGGGCAAATAGCACTGGCGTCTGTTCCCAGCAAGTACAGTGTATGGGACTGAAGAGGATCTACTGTTCTTGTCAGTTTCATAAGCAGAATTGAACTAGATATGACCGTGTGTGTAGGAAGCACAGATCTTTTGTTCTGAGCAAGCTCACTGTTCTGACCCTATAGGAAACACAGTAGAGTAGAAGAGAGCCCTTTTCTCAAAAGCAGTGTGTGTTTCTTGTAAGGCGAGCTAGCGTTTGTTTTTCAGTCCTAAATGGAGTTGATTCACATGCAGTTTCTGGTCCTACGAGCAAGAGTTGTTTTCTGGTAAGAAGAGTCACTATTGCGCTCCCATTGTCATACACAGGGCAAATAGCACTCGCGTCTATTCCCAGCATGTACAGTGTATTGGACAGAAGAGGATCTACTGTCCTTGTCAGTTTCCTAAGGAGAATTGATCTAGATATGGCCCGTGTGTGTAGGAAGCACAGTTCTTTTGTTCTGAGAAAGCTCACTGTTCTGAACCCTTAAGAAACACAGTAGAGTAGAAGAGTACCCTTTTCTCAAAAGCAGAGTGTGTTTCTGGTAAGGCGAGCTAGCGTATGTTTCCCAGTCCTAAATGGAGTTGAATCACATGCAGTTTTTGGTCCTACGAGCAAGAGTTTTTTTCTGGTAAGGAAAGTCACTATTGTTGTCCCATTGCCATACACAGTGCAAATAGCACTGGCGTCTGTTCCCAACAAGAACAGTGTATTGGACTGAAGAGCAGCTACTGTTCTTGTCAGTTTCCTAAGCAGAATTGAACTAGATATGGCCCGTGTGTGTAGGAAGCACATTTCTTTTGTTCTGAGCAAGCTCACTATTCTGGCTCTATAGGAAACACAGTAGAGTAGAAGAGTGATCTTTTCTCAAAAGCAGAGTGTGTTTCTTGTAAGGCGAGCTAGCGTTTGTTTCCCAGTCGTAAATGGAATTGAATCACATGCAGTTTCTGGTCCTACGTGCAAGAGTTGTTTTCTGGTAAGAAGAATCACTATTGCGCTCCCATTGTCATACACAGGGCAAATAGCACTGGCGTCTGTTCCCAGCAAGTACAGTGTATGGGACTGAAGAGGATCTACTGTTCTTGTCAGTTTCATAAGCAGAATTGAACTAGATATAACCGTGTGTGTAGGAAGCACAGTTCTTTTGTCCTGAGCAAGCTCACTCTTTGGCCCTATAGGAAACACAGTAGAGTTGAAGAGTGCTCTTTTCTCAAAAGCAGAGTGTTTTTCTTGTAAGGTGAGCTAGCGTTTGTTTACAGTCCTAAATGGAGTTGAATCACATGCAGTTTTTGGTCCTTCGAGCAAGAGTTGTTTTCTGGTAAGGAAAGTCACTATTGCGCTCCCATTGCCATACACAGTGCAAATAGCACTCGCGTCTGTTCCCAGCCAGTACAGTGTATTGGACTGAAGAGGAGCTACTGTTCTTGTCAGTTTCCTAAGCAGAGTTGAACTAGATGTGGCCCGTGTGTATAGGAAGCACAGTTCTTTTGTTCTGAGCAAGCTCACTGTTCGGACCACATAGGAAACACAGTAGAGTAGAAGAGTGCTCTTTTCTCAAAAGCAGAGTGTGTTTCTTGTAAGGCGAGCTAGTGTTTGTTTCCCAGTCTGAAATGGAGTTGAATCCCATGCAGTTTTTGGTCCTACGAGCAAGAGTTGTTTTCTGGTAGGAAGAGTCACTATTGGGCTCCCATTGCGATATACAGTACAAATAGCTCTCGCGTTTGTTCCAGGCAAGTACAGTATATTGGACTGAAGAGGAGCTACTGTTCTTGTCAGTTTCCTAAGCAGAGTTGAACTAGATATGGCCCGTGTGTATAGGAAGCACAGTTCTTTTGTTCTGAGCAAGCTCACTGTTTGGCCCCCAAAGGAAACACAGTAGAGTAGAAGAGTGATCTTTTCTCAAAGCAGAGTGTGTTTCTTGTAAGGCAAGCTAGCGTTTGTTTCCCAGTCCTAAATGGAGTTGAATCACATGCAGTTTCTGGTCCTAGGAGCAAGAGATGTTTTCTGGTAAGAAGAGTCACTATTGCACTCCCATTGTCATACACAGGGCAAATAGCACTGGCGTCTGTTCCCAGCAAGTACAGTGTATGGGACTGAAGAGGATCTACTGTTCTTGTCAGTTTCATAAGCAGAATTGAACTAGATATGACCGTGTGTGTAGGAAGCACAGATCTTTTGTTCTGAGCAAGCTCACTGTTCTGACCCTATAGGAAACACAGTAGAGTAGAAGAGAGCCCTTTTCTCAAAAGCAGTGTGTGTTTCTTGTAAGGCGAGCTAGCGTTTGTTTTTCAGTCCTAAATGGAGTTGATTCACATGCAGTTTCTGGTCCTACGAGCAAGAGTTGTTTTTTGGTAAGAAGAGTCACTATTGCGCTCCCATTGTCATACACAGGGCAAATAGCACTCGCGTCTATTCCCAGCATGTACAGTGTATTGGACAGAAGAGGATCTACTGTCCTTGTCAGTTTCCTAAGGAGAATTGATCTAGATATGGCCCGTGTGTGTAGGAAGCACAGTTCTTTTGTTCTGAGAAAGCTCACTGTTCTGAACCCTTAAGAAACACAGTAGAGTAGAAGAGTACCCTTTTCTCAAAAGCAGAGTGTGTTTCTGGTAAGGCGAGCTAGCATATGTTTCCCAGTCCTAAATGGAGTTGAATCACATGCAGTTTTTGGTCCTACGAGCAAGAGTTTTTTTCTGGTAAGGAAAGTCACTATTGTTGTCCCATTGCCATACACAGTGCAAATAGCACTGGCGTCTGTTCCCAAAAAGAACAGTGTATTGGACTGAAGAGGAGCTACTGTTCTTGTCAGTTTCCTAAGCAGAATTGAACTAGATATGGCCCGTGTGTGTAGGAAGCACATTTCTTTTGTTCTGAGCAAGCTCACTATTCTGGCTCTATAGGAAACACAGTAGAGTAGAAGAGTGATCTTTTCTCAAAAGCAGAGTGTGTTTCTTGTAAGGCGAGCTAGCGTTTGTTTCCCAGTCGTAAATGGAATTGAATCACATGCAGTTTCTGGTCCTACGTGCAAGAGTTGTTTTCTGGTAAGAAGAATCACTATTGTGCTCCCATTGTCATACACAGGGCAAATAGCACTGGCGTCTGTTCCCAGCAAGTACAGTGTATGGGACTGAAGAGGATCTACTGTTCTTGTCAGTTTCATAAGCAGAATTGAACTAGATATAACCGTGTGTGTAGGAAGCACAGTTCTTTTGTCCTGAGCAAGCTCACTCTTTGGCCCTATAGGAAACACAGTAGAGTTGAAGAGTGCTCTTTTCTCAAAAGCAGAGTGTTTTTCTTGTAAGGTGAGTTAGCGTTTGTTTACAGTCCTAAATGGAGTTGAATCACATGCAGTTTTTGGTCCTTCGAGCAAGAGTTGTTTTCTGGTAAGGAAAGTCACTATTGCGCTCCCATTGCCATACACAGTGCAAATAGCACTCGCGTCTGTTCCCAGCCAGTACAGTGTATTGGACTGAAGAGGAGCTACTGTTCTTGTCAGTTTCCTAAGCAGAGTTGAACTAGATATGGCCCGTGTGTATAGGAAGCACAGTTCTTTTGTTCTGAGCAAGCTCACTGTTCGGACCACATAGGAAACACAGTAGAGTAGAAGAGTGCTCTTTTCTCAAAAGCAGAGTGTGTTTCTTGTAAGGCGAGCTAGTGTTTGTTTCCCAGTCTGAAATGGAGTTGAATCCCATGCAGTTTTTGGTCCTACGAGCAAGAGTTGTTTTCTGGTAAGAAGAGTCACTATTGGGCTCCCATTGCGATATACAGTACAAATAGCTCTCGTGTTTGTTCCAGGCAAGTACAGTATATTGGACTGAAGAGGAGCTACTGTTCTTGTCAGTTTCCTAAGCAGAGTTGAACTAGATATGGCCCGTGTGTATAGGAAGCACAGTTCTTTTGTTCTGAGCAAGCTCACTGTTTGGCCCCCAAAGGAAACACAGTAGAGTAGAAGAGTGATCTTTTCTCAAAGCAGAGTGTGTTTCTTGTAAGGCAAGCTAGCGTTTGTTTCCCAGTCCTAAATGGAGTTGAATCACATGCAGTTTCTGGTCCTAGGAGCAAGAGATGTTTTCTGGTAAGAAGAGTCACTATTGCACTCCCATTGTCATACACAGGGCAAATAGCACTGGCGTCTGTTCCCAGCAAGTACAGTGTATGGGACTGAAGAGGATCTACTGTTCTTGTCAGTTTCATAAGCAGAATTGAACTAGATATGACCGTGTGTGTAGGAAGCACAGATCTTTTGTTCTGAGCAAGCTCACTGTTCTGACCCTATAGGAAACACAGTAGAGTAGAAGAGAGCCCTTTTCTCAAAAGCAGTGTGTGTTTCTTGTAAGGCGAGCTAGCGTTTGTTTTTCAGTCCTAAATGGAGTTGAATCACATGCAGTTTCTGGTCCTACGATCAAGAGTTGTTTTCTGGTTAGAAGAGTCACTATTGCGCTCCCATTGTCATACACATTACAAATAGCACTGGCGTCTGTTCCCAGCATGTACAGTGTATTGGACCGAAGAGGATCTACTGTTCTTGTCAGTTTCCTAAGCAGAATTGAACTAGATATTGCCGTGTGTGTAGGAAGCACAGTTCTTTTTTTCTGAGCATGCTCACTGTTTTGGCCCTATAGGAAATACTGTAGAGTAGAAGAGTGCCCTTTTCTCAAAAGCAGAGTGTGTTTCTTGTAAGGCGAGCTAGCATTTGTTATTCAGTCCTAAATGGAGTTGAATCCCATGCAGTTTCTGTTCCTACGAGCAAGAGTTGTTTTCTGGTAAGGAGAGTCACTATTGCGCTCCCATTGCCATATACAGTGCAAATAGCACTCGTGTCTGTTCCCAGCAAGTACAGTGTATTGGATGAAGAGGAGATACTGTTCTTGTAGTTTCCTAAGTAGAGATGAACTGCTATGGCCCGTGGGTGTAGGAAGCACAGTTCTTTTGTTCTGAGCAAGCTCACTGTTTGGACCCGAAAGCAAACACCTAAGAGTAGAAGAGTGCTCTTTTCTCAAAAGCAGAGTTGTTTCTTGTAAGGCGAGCTAGCCTTTTTTTCCCAGTCCTAAATGGAGTTGAATCAAATGCAGTTTATGCTCCTACGAGCAAGAGTTGTCTTCTGGTATGAAGAGTCACTATTGCGCTCCCATTGTCATATACATTTCAAATAGCACTGGCGTCTGTTCCCAGCATGTACAGTGTATTGGACTGAGTAGGATCTACTGTTATTGTCAGTTTCCTAAGCAGAATTGAACTAGATATGGCTCGTGTGTGTAGGAAGCACAGTTCTTTTGTTCTGAGCAAGCTCACTGTTTTGGCTCTATAGAATACACAGTAGAGTAGAAGAGTGCTCTTTTCTCAAAAGCAGAGTGTGTTTCTTGTAAGGCAAGCTAGCGTTTGTTTCCCAGTACTAAATGGAGTTGAATCACATGCAGTTTCTGGTCCTACGAGCAAGAGTTGTCTTCTGGTAAGAAGAGTCACTATTGCGCTCCCATTGACATACACAGTGCAAATAGCACTGGCGTCTGTTCACAGCATGTACAGTGTATTGGACTGAGGAGGATCTACTGTTATTGTCAGTTTCCTAAGCAGAATTGAACTAGATATGGCCGTGTGTTTAGGAAGCACAGTTCTTTTGTTCTGAGCAAGCTCACTGTTTTGGCTCTATAGAAAACACAGTATACTAAAAGAGTGCTCTTTTCTCAAAAGCAGAGTGTGTTTCTTGTAAGGCGAGCTAGCGTTTGTTTCCCAGTCCTAAATGGAGTTGAATCACATGCAGTTTTTGGTCCCATGAGCAAGAGTTGTTTTCTGGTAAGGAAAGTCACTATTGTGCTCCCATTCCCCTGCACAGTGCAAATAGCACTCGCGTCTGTTCCCAGCAATTACAGTGTATTGGACGGAAGAGGAGCTACTGTTCTTGTCAGTTTCCTAAGCAGAGTTGAACTAGATATGGCCCGTGTGTGTAGGAAGCAAAGTTCTTTTGTTCTGAGCAAGCTCACTGTTTGGTCCCTAGGAAAGACAGTAGAGTAGAAGAGTGCTCTTTTCTCAAAAGCAGAGTGTGTTTCTTGTAAGGCGAGCTAGCGTTTGTTTCGAGGTCCTAAATGGAGTTGAATCACATGCAGTTTCTGGTCCTACGAGCAAGAGTTGTTTTCTGGTAAGAAGAGTCACTATTGCGCTCCCATTGTCATACACAGGGCAAATAGCACTCGCGTCTATTCCCAGCATGTACAGTGTATTGGACTGAAGAGGATCTACTGTCCTTGTCAGTTTCCTAAGGAGAATTGATCTAGATATGGCCAGTGTGTGTAGGAAGCACAGTTCTTTTGTTCTGAGCAAGCTCACTGTTCTGACCCCATAAGAAACACAGTAGAGTAGAAGAGTACCCTTTTCTCAAAAGCAGAGTGTGTTTCTTGTAAGGCGAGCTAGCATTTGTTTCCCAGTCCTAATTGGAGTTGAATCACATGCAGTTTTTGGTCCTACGAGCAAGAGTTTTTTTCTGGTAAGGAAAGTCACTATTGTTGTCCCATTGCCATACACAGTGCAATTAGCACTGGCGTCTGTTCCCAGCAAGAACAGTGTATTGGACTGAAGAGGAGCTACTGTTCTTGTCAGTTTCCTAAGCAGAATTGAACTAGATATGGCGCGTGTGTGTAGGAAGCACATTTCTTTTGTTCTGAGCAAGCTCACTATTCTGGCTCTATAGGAAATACAGTAGAGTAGAAGAGTGCTCTTTTCTCAAAAGCAGAGTGTGTTTCTTGTAAGGCGAGCTAGCGTTTGTTTCCCAGTCGTAAGTGGAATTGAATCACATGCAGTTTCTGGTCCTACGTGCAAGAGTTGTTTTCTGGTAAGAAGAATCACTATTGCGCTCCCATTGTCATACACAGGGCAAATAGCACTGGCGTCTGTTCCCAGCAAGTACAGTGTATGGGACTGAAGAGGATCTACTGTTCTTGTCAGTTTCCTAAGCAGAATTGAACTAGATATAACCGTGTGTGTAGGAAGCACAGTTCTTTTGTTCTGAGCAAGCTCACTCTTTGGCCCTATAGGAAACACAGTAGAGTTGAAGAGTGCTCTTTTCTCAAAAGCAGAGTGTTTTTCTTGTAAGGTGAGCTAGCGTTTGTTTAAAGTCCTAAATGGAGTTGAATCACATGCAGTTTTTGGTCCTACGAGCAAGAGTTGTTTTCTGGCAAGGAAAGTCACTATTGCGCTCCCATTGCCATACACAGTGCAAATAGCACTCGCGTCTGTTCCCAGCAAGTACAGTGTATTGGACTGAAGAGGAGCTACTGTTCTTGTCAGTTTCCTAAGCAGAGTTGAACTAGATATGGCCCGTGTGTGTAGGAAGCACAGTTCTTTTGTTCTGAGCAAGCTCACTGTTCGGACCCCATAGGAAACACAGTAGAGTAGAAGAGTGCTCTGTTCTCAAAAGCAGAGTGTGTTTCTTGTAAGGCGAGCTAGTGTTTGTTTCCCAGTCTGAAATGGAGTTGAATCCCATGCAGTTTTTGGTCCTACGAGCAAGAGTTGTTTTCTGGTAAGAAGAGTCACTATTGGGCTCCCATGGCGATATACAGTACAAATAGCTCTCGCGTTTGTTCCAGGCAAGTACAGTATATTGGACTGAAGAGGAGCTACTGTTCTTGTCAGTTTCCTAAGCAGAGTTGAACTAGATATGGCCCGTGTGTATAGGAAGCACAGTTCTTTTGTTCTGAGCAAGCTCACTGTTTGGCCCCCAAAGGAAACACAGTAGAGTAGAAGAGTGATCTTTTCTCAAAGCAGAGTGTGTTTCTTGTAAGGCAAGCTAGCGTTTGTTTCCCAGTCCTAAATGGAGTTGAATCACATGCAGTTTCTGGCCCTAGGAGCAAGAGATGTTTTCTGGTAAGAAGAATCACTATTGCGCTCCCATTGTCATACACAGGGCAAATAGCACTGGCGTCTGTTCCCAGCAAGAACAGTGTATGGGACTGAAGAGGATCTACTGTTCTTGTCAGTTTCATAAGCAGAATTGAACTAGATATGACCGTGTGTGTAGGAAGCACAGATCCTTTGTTCTGAGCAAGCTCACTGTTCTGACCCTATAGGAAACACAGTAGAGTAGAAGAGAGCCCTTTTCTCAAAAGCAGTGTGTGTTTCTTGTAAGGCGAGCTAGCGTTCGTTTCTCAGTCCTAAATGGAGTTGATTCACATGCAGTTTCTGGTCCTAAGATCAAGAGTTGTTTTCTGGTTAGAAGAGTCACTATTGCGCTCCCATTGTCATACACATTACAAATAGCACTGGCGTCTGTTCCCAGCATGTACAGTGTATTGGACTGAAGAGGATCTACTGTTCTTGTCAGTTTCCTAAGCAGAATTGAACTAGATATGGCCGTGTGTGTAGGAAGCACAGTTCTTTTTTTCTGAGCGTACTCACTGTTTTGGCCCTATAGGAAATACTGTAGAGTAGAAGAGTGCCCTTTTCTCAAAAGCAGAGTGTGTTTCTTGTAAGGCGAGCTAGCATTTGTTTTTCAGTCCTAAATGGAGTTGAATCCCATGCAGTTTCTGGTCCTACGAGCAAGAGTTGTTTTCTGGTAAGAAGAGTCACTATTGTGCTCCCATTGCCATATACAGTGCAAATAGCACTCGTGTCTGTTCCCAGCAAGTACAGTGTATTGGATGAAGAGGAGATACTGTTCTTGTCAGTTTCCTAAGTAGAGATGAACTGATATGACCCGTGTGTGTAGGAAGCACAGTTCTTTTGTTCTGAGCAAGCTCACTGTTTGGACCCGAAAGGAAACATCTAAGAGTAGAAGAGTGCTCTTTTCTCAAAAGCAGAGTGTGTTTCTTGTAAGGCGATCTAGCCTTTTTTTCCCAGTCCTAAATGGAGTTGAATCAAATGCAGTTTATGCTCCTACGAGCAAGAGTTGTCTTCTGGTATGAAGAGTCACTATTGCGCTCCCATTGTCATATACATTTCAAATTGCACTGGCGTCTGTTCCCAGCATGTACAGTGTATTGGACTGAGTAGGATCTACTGTTATTGTCAGTTTCCTAAGCAGAATTGAACTAGATATGGCTCGTGTGTGTAGGAAGCACAGTTCTTTTGTTCTGAGCAAGCTCACTGTTTTGGCTCTATAGAAAACACAGTAGAGTAGAAGTGTGCTCTTTTCTCAAAAGCAGAGTGTGTTTCTTGTAAGGCGAGCTAGCGTTTGTTTCCCAGTACTAAATGGAGTTGAATCACATGCAGTTTCTGGTCCTACGAGCAAGAGTTGTCTTCTGGTAAAAGAGTCACTATTGCGCTCCCATTGTCATACACATTACAAATAGCACTGGCGTCTGTTCACAGCATGTACAGTGTATTGGACTGAGGAGGATCTACTGTTATTGTCAGTTTCCTAAGCAGAATTGAACTAGATATGGCCGTGTGTTTAGGAAGCACAGTTCTTTTGTTCTGAGCAAGCTCACTGTTTTGGCTTTATAGAAAACACAGTATAGTAAAAGAGTGCTCTTTTCTCCAAAGCAGAGTGTGTTTCTTGTAAGGCGAGCTAGCATTTGTTTCCCAGTCCTAAATGGAGTTGAATCACATGCAGTTTTTGGTCCCATGAGCAAGAGTTGTTTTCTGGTAAGGAAAGTCACTATTGCGCTCCCATTCCCCTAAACAGTGCAAATAGCACTCCTGTCTGTTCCCAGCAAGTACAGTGTATTGGACTGAAGAGGAGCTACTGTTCTTGTCAGTTTCCTAAGCAGAGTTGAACTAGATATGGCCCGTGTGTGTAGGAAGCACAGTTCTTTTTTTCTGAGCAAGCTCACTGTTTGGTCCCTAGGAAACACAGTAGAGTAGAAGAGTGCTCTTTTCTCAAAAGCAGAGTGTGTTTCTTGTAAGCGAGCTAGCGTTTGTTTCGAGGTCCTAAATGGAGTTTAATCACATGCAGTTTCTGGTCCTATGAGCAAGAGTTGTTTTCTGGTAAGAAGAGTCACTATTGTGCTCCCATTGTCATATTCAGGGCAAATAGCACTGGCGTCTGTTCCCAGCAAGTACAGTGTATGGGACTGAAGAGGAGCTACTGTTCTTGTCAGTTTCATAAGCAGAATTGAACTAGATATGACCGTGTGTGTAGGAAGCACAGATCTTTTGTTCTGAGCAAGCTCACTGTTCTGACCCTATAGGAAACACAGTAGAGTAGAAGAGAGCCCTTTTCTCAAAAGCAGTGTGTGTTTCTTGTAAGGCGAGCCAGCGTTTGTTTTTCAGTCCTAAATGGAGTTGATTCACATGCAGTTTCTGGTCCTACGATCAAGAGTTGTTTTCTGGTTAGAAGAGTCACTATTGCGCTCCCATTGTCATACACATTACAAATTGCACTGGCGTCTGTTCCCAGCATGTACAGTGTATTGGACTGAAGAGGATCTACTGTTCTTTTCAGTTTCCTAAGCAGAATTGAACTAGATATGGCCGTGTGTGTAGGAAGCACAGTTCTTTTTTTCTGAGCATGCTCACTGTTTTGGCCCTATAGGAAATACTGTAGAGTAGAAGAGTGCCCTTTTCTCAAAAGCAGAGTGTGTTTCTTGTAAGGCGAGCTAGCATTTGTTATTCAGTCCTAAATGGAGTTGAATCCCATGCAGTTTCTGGTCCTACGAGCAAGAGTTGTTTTCTGGTAAGAAGAGTCACTATTGCGCTCCCATTGCCATATACAGTGCAAATAGCACTCGTGTCTGTTCCCAGCAAGTACAGTGTATTGGATGAAGAGGAGATACTGTTCTTGTCAGTTTCCTAAGTAGAGAAGAACTGATATGGCCCGTGTGTGTAGGAAGCACAGTTCTTTTGTTCTGAGCAAGCTCACTGTTTGGACCCGAAAGCAAACACCTAAGAGTAGAAGAGTGCTCTTTTCTCAAAAGCAGAGTTGTTTCTTGTAAGGCGAGCTAGCCTTTTTTTCCCAGTCTTAAATGGAGTTGAATCAAATGCAGTTTATGCTCCTACGAGCAAGAGTTGTCTTCTGGTATGAAGAGTCACTATTGCGCTCCCATTGTCATATACATTTCAAATAGCACTGCCGTCTGTTCCCAGCATGTACAGTGTATTGGACTGAGTAGGATCTACTGTTATTGTCAGTTTCCTAAGCAGAATTGTACTAGATATGGCTCGTGTGTGTAGGAAGCACAGTTCTTTTGTTCTGAGCAAGCTCACTGTTTTGGCTCTATAGAATACACAGTAGAGAAGAAGAGTGCTCTTTTCTCAAAAGCAGAGTGTGTTTCTTGTAAGGCGAGCTAGCGTTTGTTTCCCAGTCCTAAATGGAGTTGAATCACATGCAGTTTCTGGTACTACGAGCAAGAGTTGTCTTCTGGTAAGAAGAGTCACTATTGCGCTCCCATTGTCATACACATTACAAATAGCACTGGCGTCTGTTCACAGCATGTACAGTGTATTGGACTGAGGAGGATCTACTGTTATTGTCAGTTTCCTAAGCAGAATTGAACTAGATATGGCCGTGTGTTTAGGAAGCACAGTTCTTTTGTTCTGAGCAAGCTTACTGTTTTGGCTCTATAGAAAACACAGTATAGTAAAAGAGTGCTCTTTTCTCAAAAGCAGAGTGTGTTTCTTGTAAGGCGAGCTAGCGTTTGTTTCCCAGTCCTAAATGGAGTTGAATCACATGCAGTTTTTGGTCCTATGAGCAAGAGTTGTTTTCTGGTAAGGAAAGTCACTATTGCGCTCCCATTCCCCTACACAGTGCAAATAGCACTGGCGTCTGTTCCCAGCAAGTACAGTGTATTGGACTGAAGAGGAGCTACTGTTCTTGTCAGTTTCCTAAGCAGAGTTGAACTAGATATGGCCCGTGTGTAGGAAGCACAGTTCTTTTGTTCTGAGCAAGCTCACTGTTTGGTCCCTAGGAAACACAGTAGAGTAGAAGAGTGCTCTTTTCTCAAAAGCAGAGTGTGTTTCTTGTAAGGCGAGCTAGCGTTTGTTTCGAGGTCCTAAATGGAGTTGAATCACATGCAGTTTCTGGTCCTACGAGCAAGAGTTGTTTTCTGGTAAGAAGAGTCAGTATTGCGCTCCCATTGTCATACACAGGGCAAATAGCACTGGCGTCTGTTCCCAGCAAGTACAGTGTATGGGACTGAAGAGGATCTACTGTTCTTGTCAGTTTCTTAAGCAGAATTGAACTAGATATGACCGTGTGTGTAGGAAGCACAGATCTTTTGTTCTGAGCAAGCTCACTGTTCTGACCCAATAGAAAACACAGTAGAGTAGAAGAGAGCCCTTTTCTCAAAAGCAGTGTGTGTTTCTTGTAAGGCGAGCTAGCTTTTGTTTTTCAGTCCTAAATGGAGTTGATTCACATGCAGTTTCTGGTCCTACGATCAAGAGTTGTTTTCTGGTTAGAAGAGTCACTATTGCGCTCCCATTGTCATACACATTACAAATAGCACTGGCGTCTGTTCCCAGCATGTACAGTGTATTGGACTGAAGAGGATCTACTGTTCTTGTCAGTTTCCTAAGCAGAATTGAACTAGATATGGCCGTGTGTGTAGGAAGCACAGTTCTTTTTTTCTGAGCATGCTCACTGTTTTGGCCCTATAGGAAATACTGTAGAGTAGAAGAGTGCCCTTTTCTCAAAAGCAGAGTGTGTTTCTTGTAAGGCGACCTAGCATTTGTTATTCAGTCCTAAATGGAGTTGAATCCCATGCAGTTTCTGGTCCTACGAGCAAGAGTTGTTTTCTGGTAAGAAGAGTCACTATTGCGCTCCCATTGCCATATACAGTGCAAATAGCACTCGTGTCTGTTCCCAGCAAGTACAGTGTATTGGATGAAGAGGAGATACTGTTCTTGTCAGTTTCCTAAGTAGAGATGAACTGATATGGCCCGTGTGTGTAGGAAGCACAGTTCTTTTGTTCTGAGCAAGCTCACTGTTTGGACCCGAAAGGAAACACCTAAGAGTAGAAGAGTGCTCTTTTCTCAAAAGCAGAGTGTGTTTCTTGTAAGGCGAGCTAGCCTTTTTTTCCCAGTCTTAAATGGAGTTGAATCAAATGCAGTTTATGCTCCTACGAGCAAGAGTTGTCTTCTGGTATGAAGAGTCACTATTGCGCTACCATTGTCATATATATTTCAAATAGCACTGGCGTCTGTTCCCAGCATGTACAGTGTATTGGACTGAGAAGTATCTACTGTTATTGTCAGTTTCCTAAGCAGAATTGAACTAGATATGGCTCGTGTGTAGGAAGCACAGTTCTTTTGTTCTGAGCAAGGTCACTCTTTTGGCTCTATAGAATACACAGTAGAGTAGAAGTGTGCTCTTTTCTCAAAAGCAGAGTGTGTTTCTTGTAAGGCGAGCTACTGTTTGTTTCCCAGTCCTAAACGGAGTTGAATCGCTTTCAGTTTTTGGTCCTACGAGCAAGAGTTGTTTTCTGGTAATAAAGTCACTATTGCGCTCCCATTGCCATACACAGTGCAAATAGCACTCGCGTCTGTTCCCAGCAAGTACAGTGTATTGGACTGAAGAGGAGCTACTGTTCTTGTCAGTTTCCTAAGCAGAGTTGAACTAGATATGGCCCGTGTGAGTAGGAAGCACAGTTCTTTTGTTCTGAGCAAGCTCACTTTTCGGACCCCATAGGAAACACAGTAGAGTAGAAGAGTGCTCTTTTCTCAAAAGCAGAGTGTGTTTCATGTAAGGCTTGCTAGCATTTGTTTCCCAGTCCTAAATGGAGTTGAATCACATGCAGTTTCTGGTACTACGAGCAAGAGTTTTTTTCTGGTAAGGAAAGTCACTATTGCTCTCCCATTGCCATACACAGTGCAAATAGCACTCGCGTCTGTTCCCAGCAATTACAGTGTATCGGACTGAAGAGGAGCTACTGTTCTTGTCAGTTTCCTAAGCAGAGTTGAACTAGATATGTTCGGTGTGTGTAGGAAGCACAGTTCTTTTGTTCTGAGCAAGCTCACTGTTCTGGCCCTATAGGAAACACAGTAGAGTAGAAGAGTGCTCTTTTATCAAAAGCAGAGTGTGTTTCTTGTAAGGCCAGCTAGCGTTTGTTTCCCAGTCCTAAATAGAGTTGAAACACATGCAGTTTCTGGTCTTACGAGCAAGAGTTGTTTTATGGTAAGAAGAGTCACTATTGCGCTCCCATTGCCATACACAGGACAAATAGCACTGGCGTCTGTTCCCAGCAAGTACAGTGTATTGGACTGAAGAGGAGCTACTGTTCTTGTCAGGTTCCTAAGCAGAATTGAACAAGATATGGCCCGTTCGTGTAGGAAGCACAGTTCTTTTGTTCTGAGCAAGCTCACTGTTCGGACCCCATAGGAAACACAGCAGAGTAGAAGAGTGCTCTTTTCTCAAAAGCAGAGTGTGTTTCTTGTAAGGCGAGCTAGTGTTTGTTTCACAGTCCTAAATGGAGTTGAATCACATGCAGTTTCTGGACCTATGAGCAAGAGTTGTTTTCTGGTAAGAAGAGTCACTATTGAGCTCCCATTTTCATACACAGTGCAAATAGCACTGGCGTCTGTTCCCAGCATGTACAGTGTATTGGACTAAAGAGGATCTACTGTTCTTGTCAGGTTCCTAAGCAGAGTTGAACTAGATATGGCCTTGTGTGTAGGAAGCACACTTCTTTTGTTCTGAGCAAGCTCACTGTTCTGGCCCTTTAGGAAACACAGTAGAGTAGAAGAGTGGTCTTTTCTCAAAAGCAGAGTGTGTTTCTTGTAAGGCGAGCTAGCGTTTGTTTCCCAGTCCTAAATGGAGTTGTATCACATGCAGGTTCTGGTCCTACGAGAAAGAGTTGTTTTCTGGTAAGGAAAGTCACTATTGCGCTTCCATGGTCATACACAGTGCAAATAGCACTCGCGTCTGTTCCCAGCAAGTACAGTGTATTGGACTGAAGAGAATCTACTGATCTTGTCAGTTTCCTAAGCAGAGTTGAACGAGATATATCCCGTGTGTAGGAAGCACAGTTCTTTTGTTCTGAGCAATCTCACTGTTTGGACCCCAGAGGAAACACAGTAGAGTAGAAGAGTGCTCTTTTCTCTAAAGCAAAGTGTGTTTCTTTTTGAGGTGAGTTCGCGATTGTTTCCCAGTCCTAAATGGAGTTGAGTCTCATGCAGTTTGTGATCCTACGAGCAAGAGTTGTTTTCTGGTAGAAGAGTCACTATTGCGCTCCAAATGCCATACACAGTGCAAATAGCACTCGCGTCTGTTCCCAGCAAGTACAGAGTATGGGACTGTATAGGAGCTACTGTTCTTGTCAGTTTCCTAAGCAGAATTGAACTAGATATGGTCCATTTGTGTAGGAAGCACAGTTCTTTTGTTCTAAGCAAGCTCACTGTTTGGACCTCATAGGAAACACAGAAGAGTAGAAGAGTGCTCTTTTCTCTAAAGCAGAGTGTGTTTCTTGTAAGTCGAGCTAGCGTTTGTTTCCTTGTCCTAAATGAAGTTGAATCCCATGCAGTTTCTGGTCCTACGAACAAGAGTTGTTTTCTGGTAAGGAAAGTCACTATTGCGCTCCCATTGCCATACACAGTGCAAATAGCACTCGCGTCGGTTCCCAGCAAGTACAGTGTATCGTACTGAAGAGGAGCTACTGTTCTTGTCAGTTTCCTAAGCAGAGTTGAACTAGATATGGTCAGTGTGTGTAGGAAGCACAGTTCTTTTGTTCTGAGCAAGCTCACTGTTCTGGCCCTATAGGAAACACAGTAGAGTAGAAGAGTGCTCTTTTCTCTAAAGCAGAGTGTGTTTCTTGTAAGGCCAGCTAGCGTTTGTTTCCCAGTCCTAAATAGAGTTGAATCACATGCAGTTTCTTGTCCTACGAGCAAGAGTTGTTTTATGGTAAGAAGAGTCAGTATTGTGCTGCCATTGCCATACACAGGACAAACAGCACTGGCGTCTGTTCCCAGCAATTACAGTGTACTGGAATGAAGAGGAGCTACTGTTCTTGTCAGTTTCCTAAGTAGAGTTGAACTAGATATGGTCGGTGTGTGTAGGAAACACAGTTCTTTTATTCTGAGCAAGCTCACTATTTGGAACCCATAGGAAACACAGTAGAGTAGAAGAGTGCTCTTTTCTCAAAAGCAGAGTGTGTTTTTTGTAAGGAGAGCTAGCGTTTGTTTTCCAGTCCTAAATGGAGTTGAATTCCATGCAGTTTCTGGTCCTATGAGCAAGAGTTGTTTTCTGGTAAGAAGAGTCAATATTGCGCTGCCATTGCCATACACAAGATAAATAGCACTGGCGTCTGTTCCCAGCAAATAACAGTGTATTGGACTGAAGAAGATCTACTGTTCTTGTCAGGTTCGTAAGCAGAATTGAACTAGATATGGCCGTGTGTGTAGGAAGCACAGTTCTTTTGTTCTGAGCAAGCTCACTGTTCTGGCCCTGTAGGAAACACAGTAGAGTAGAAGAGTGCTCCTTTCTCAAAAGCAAAGTGTGTTTCTTGTAAGGCGAGCTAGCGTTTGTTTCCAGGTCCTAAATGGAGTTGAATCCCATGCAGTTTCTGGTCCTACGATGAAGAGTTGTTTTCTGGTAAGAAGAGTCACTATTGTGCTGCCATTGCCATACACAGGACAAATACAACTGGCGTCTGTTCCCAGCAAGTACAGTGTATTGGACTGAACAGGAGCTACTGTTCTTGTCAGGTTCCTAAGCAGACTTGAAGTAGATGTGGCCGTGTGTGTAGGAAGCACAGTTTTTTTGTTCTGAGCAAGCTCACTGTTCGGAACACATAGGAAACACAGTAGAATAGAAGAGTGCTCCTTTCTCAAAAGCAGAGTGTGTTTCTTGGAAGGCGAGCTAGCGTTTGTTTCCCAGTCCTAAATGGAGTTCAGTCACATGCAGTTTTTTGTCCTACGAGCAAGAGTTGTTTTCTGGTAAGACGAGTCACTATTGTGCTCCAATTGCCATACACAGAGCAAATAGCACTCGTGTCTGTTCCCCGCAAGTACAGTGTATTGGACTGAAGAAGAGCTACTCTTCTTGTTAGTTTCCTAAGCAGAGTTGAACTAGATATGGCCCGTTTGTGTAGGAAGCACAGTTCTTTTGTTCTGAGCAAGCTCACTGTTCGGACCCCATAGGCAACACAGTAGAGTAGAAGAGTGCTCTTTTATCAAAAGCAGAGTGTGTTTCATGTAAGGCGAGCTAGCGTTTGTTTCCCAATCCTAAATGGAGTGGAATCACATGCAGTTTCTGGTCCTACGAGCAAGAATTGTTTTATGGTAAGAATAGTCACTCTTGCGATGCCATTGCCATACACAGGACAAATAGCACTGGCGTCTGTTCCCAGCAAGTACAGTGTATTGGACTGAAGAGGATCTACTGTTCTTGTCAGTTTCCTAAGCAGAGTTGAACTAGATATGGCCGTGTGTGTAGGAAGCACAGTTCTTTTGTTCTGAGCAAGCTCACTGTTCGGACCCCATAAAAAGCACAGTAGAGTAGAAGAGTGCTCTTTTCTCAAAAGCAAAGTTTGTTTCTTGTAAGACAAGCTAGCGCTTTTTTCCCAGTCCTAAATGGAGTTGAATCACATGCAGTTTCTGGTCCTACGAGCAAGAGTTGTTTTCTGGTAAGGAAAGTCACTATTGCGCTCCCATTGCCATACACAGTGCAAATAGCACATGCGTCTGTTCCCAGCAAGTACAGTGTATGGGACTGAAGAGGAGCTACTGTTCTTGTCAGTTTCCTAAGCAGAGTTGAACTAGATATGGCCCGTGTGTGTAGGAAGCACAGTTCTTTTGTTCTGAGCAAGCTCACTGTTCTGGCACTATAGGAAACAAGTAGAGTAGAAGAGTGCTCTTTTCTCTAAAGCAGAGTGTGTTTCTTGTAAGGCGAGCTCACGTTTGTTTCCCAGTCCTAAATGGAGTTGAGTCACATGCAGTTTTTGGTCCTACGAGCAAGAGTTGTTTTCTGGTAAGGAGAGTCACTACTGCGCTCCAAATGCCGTACACAGTGCAAATAGCATTCACGTCTGTTCCCAGCAAGTACAGTGTATTGGACTGTATAGGAGCTACTGTTCTTGTCAGTTTCCTAAGCAGAATAAACTAGATATGGTCCATGTGTGTAGGAAGCACAGTTCTTTTGTTCTAAGCAAGCTCACTGTTTGGACCCCATAGGAAACACAGTAGAGTAGAAGAGTGTTCTTTTCTCAAAAGCAGAGTGTGTTTCTTGTAAGGCGAGCTAGCGTTTGTTTCCCAGCCCTAAATGGAGTTGAATCACATGCAGTTTCTGGTCCTACGAGCAAGAGTTGTTTTCTGGTAAGGAAAGTCACTATTGATCTCCCATTGCCATACACAGTGCAAATAGCACTCGCGTTTGTTCCCAGCAAGTACAGTGTATCAGACTGAAGAGGAGCTACTGTTCTTGTCAGTTTCCTAAGTAGAGTTGAACTAGATATGGCCGGTGAGTGTAGGAAGCACAGTTCTTTTGTTCTGAGCAAGCTCACTGTTTGGACCCCATTGGAAACACAGTAGAGTAGAAGAGTGCTCTTTTCTCAAAAGCACAGTGTGTTTCTTGTAAGGCGAGCTAGAGTTTGTTTCCCAGTCCTAAATGGAGTTGAGTCACATGCTGTTTTTTGTCCTACGAGCAAGCGTTCTTTTCTGGTAAGACGAGACACTATTGTGCTCCAATTGCCATACACAGTGCAAATAGCACTCTTGTATGTTCCCAGCAAGTACAGTGTATTGGACTGAAGAGGACGTACTGTTCTTGTCAGTTTCCTAAGCAGAATTGAACTAGATATGGGTGTGTGTGTAGGAAGCACAGTTCTTTTTTTCTGAGCAAGCTCACTGTTCAGGCCTTATAATAAACACAGTAGAGCAGAAGAGTGCTGTTTTCTCAAAAGCAGAGTGTGTTTCTTGAAGGCGAGCTAGCGTTTGTTTCCCAGTCCTTAATAGAGTTGAATCACATGCAGTTTCTGGTCCTACGAGCAAGAGTTGTTTAATGGTAAGAAGAGTCAGTATTGTGCTGCCATTGCCATACACAGGACAAATAGCACTAGCGTCTGTTCCCAGAAAGTACAGTGTATCGGACTGAAGAGGAGCTACTGTTCTTATCAGTTTCCTAAGTAGAGTTGAACTAGATATGGTCGGTGTGTGTAGGAAGCACAGTTCTTTTATTCTGAGCAAGCTCAGTGTTTGGACCCCATAGGAAACACAGTAGTGTAGAAGAGTGCTCTTTTCTCAAAAGTAGATTGTGTTTTTTGTAAGGAGAGCTAGTGTTTGTTTCCCAGTCCTAAATGGAGTTGAATCCCATGCAGATTCTGGTCCTACGAGCAAGAGTTGTTTTCTGGTAAGAAGAGTCAATATTGCGCTGCCATTGCCATACTCAAGATAAATAGCACTGGCGTCTTTTCCCAGCAAATACAGTGTATTGGAATGAAGAGGATCTACTGTTCTTGTCAGGTTCGTAAGCAGAATTGAACTAGATATGGCCGTGTGTGTAGGAAGCACAGTTCTTTTGTTCTGAGCAAGCTCACTGTTCTTGCCCTGTAGGAAACACAGTAGAGTAGAAGAGTGCTCCTTTCTCAAAAGCAGAGTGTGTTTCTTGTAAGGCGAGCTAGCGTTTGTTTCCGAGCCATAAATGGAGTTCAATCACATGCAGGTTCTGGTCCTACGAGCAAGAGTTGTTTTCTGGTATGGAAAGTCACTATTGCGCTCCCAATGTCATACACAGTGCAAATAGCACTCGCGTCTGTTCCCAGCAAGTACAGTGTATCAGACTGAAGAGAAGCTACTGTTCTTGTCAGTTTCCTAAGCAGAGTTGAACGAGATATGTCCCGTGCGTGTAGGAAGCACAGTTCTTTTGTTCTGAGCAAGCTCACTGTTTGGACCCCTTAGGAAACACAGTAATGTAGAAGAGTGCTCTTTTCTCAAAAGCAGAGTGTGTTTCTTGTAAGGCGAGCTAGCGTTTGTTTCCCAGTCCTAAATGGAGTTGAATCCCATGCAGTTTCTGGTCCTACGAGCAAGAGTTGTTTTCTGGTAAGAAGAGTCACTATTGTGCTGCCATTGCCATACACAGTACAAATAGCACTGGCGTCTGTTCCCAGCAAGTACAGTGTATTGGACTGAACTGGAGCTACTGTTCTTGTCAGGTTCCTAAGCAGACTTGAACTAGATATGGCCGTGTGTGTAGGAAGCACAGTTTTTTTGTTCTGAGCAAGCTCACTGTTCGGAACACATAGGAAACACAGTAGAATAGAAGAGTGATCTTTTCTCAAAAGCAGAGTGTGTTTCTTGTAAGGCGAGCTAGCGTTTGTTTCCCAGTCTTAAATGGAGTTGAGTCACATGCAGTTTTTTGTCCTACGAGCAAGAGTTGTTTTCTGGTAAGACGAGACACTATTGTGCTCCAATTGCCATACACAGTGCAAATAGCACTCGCGTCTGTTCCCCGCAAGCACAGTGTATTGGACTCAAGAAGAGCTACTGTTCTTGTCAGTTTCCTAAGCAGAGTTGAACTAGATATGGCCGTGTGTGTAGGAAGCACAGTTCTTTTGTTCTGAGCAAGCTCACTGTTCGGACCCCATAGGAAGCACAGTAGAGTAGAAGTGTACTCTTTTCTCAAAAGCAAAGTGTGTTTCTTGTAAGACAAGCTAGCGTTTGTTTCCCAGTCCTAAATGGAGTTGAATCACATGCAGTTTCTGGTCCTACGTGCAAGAGTTGTTTTCTGGTAAGGAAAGTCACTATTGTGCTCCCATTGCCATACACAGTGCAAATAGAACACGCGTCTGTTCCCAGCAAGTACAGTGTATGGGACTGAAGAGGAGCTACTGTTCTTGTGAGTTTCCTAAGCAGAGTTGAACTAGATATGGCCCGTGTGTGTAGGAAGCACAGTTCTTTTGTTCTGAGCAAGCTCACTGTTCTGGCCCTATGGGAAACAAGTAGAGTAGAAGAGTGCTCTTTTCTCTAAACCAGAGTGTGTTTCTTGTAAGGCGAGCTCATGTTTGTTTCCCAGTCCTAAATGGAGTTGAGTCACATGCAGTTTTTGGTCCTACCAACAAGAGTTGTTTTCTGGTAAGAAGAGTCACTTTTGCGCTCCCATTGCCATACACAGTGAAAATAGCACTGGCGTCTGTTCTGAGCAAATACACTGTATTGGACTGAAGTGGAGCTACTGTTCTTGTCAGTTTCCTAATCAGAGTTGAACTAGATATGGCCCGTGTGTGTAGGAAGCACAGTTCTTTGGTTCTGAGCAAGCTCACTGTTCGGATCCCATAGGAAACACAGTAGAGTAGAAGAGTGCTCTTTTCTCAAAAGCAGAGTCTGTTTCTTGTAAGGCGAGCTAGTGTTTGTTTCCCAGTCAGAAATGGAGTTGAATCCCATGCAGTTTCTGGTCCTATGACCAAGAGTTGGTTTCTGGTAAGAAGAGTCACTATTACGCTCCCATTGCCATACACAGTGCAAACAGCACTCGCGTCTCTTCGCAGGAATTACAGTGTATTGGACTGAAGAGGAGCTACTGTTCTTGTCAGTTTCCTAAGCAGAGTTGAACTAGATATGGCTCGTGTGTGTAGGAAGCACAGTTCTTTTGTTCTGAGCAAGCTCACTGTTCGGACCCAATAGGAAACACATTAGATTAGAAGACTGCTCTTTTCTCAAAAGCAGAGTGTGTGTGTTTTTTGTAAGGCAAGCTAGCGTTTGTTTCCCAATCCTAAATGGAGTTGAATTACATGCAGTTTCTGGTCCTACGAGCAAGAGTTGTTTTCTGGTAAGAAGAGTCACTATTGTGCTCCATATGTCATACACAGGTCAAATAGCACTCGCGTCTGTTCCCAGCATGTGCATTGTATTGGACTGAAGAGGATCTACTGTCCTTGTCAGTTTCCTAAGCAGAATTGATCTAGATATGGCCCGTGTGTGTAGGAAGCATAGTTCTTCTGTTCTGAGAAAGCTCATTGTTCTGACCCCATAAGAAAAACAGTAGAGTAGAAGAGTGCCCGTTTCTCAAAAGCAGTGTGTGTTTCTTGTAAGGAGAGCTAGCATTAGTTTCCCAATCCTAAATGGAGTTGAATCACATGCAGTTTCTGATCCTACGAGCAAGAATTGTTTTCTGGTAAGAAGAGTCACTATTGCCCTCCCATTGTCATACACTGGGCAAATAGCACTCGCGTCTGTTTCCAGCAACTACAGAGTATTGGACTGAAAAGGATCTACTATTCTTGTCAGTTTCATAAGCAGAATTGGACTAGATATGACCGTGTGTGTAGGAAGCACAGTTCTTTTGTTCGGAGCAAGCTCACTGTTTTGGCCCTATAGGAAACACAGTAGATTAGAAGACTGCTCTTTTCTCAAAAGCAGAGTGTGTTTCTTGTAAGGCCAGCGAGCGTTTGTTTCCCAGTCCTAAATGGAGTGGAATCACATGCAGTTTCTGGTCCTATGAGAAAGAGTTGTTTCATGGTAAGAAGAGTCACTATTGCGCTGCCATTGCCATACACAGGACAAATTGCACTGGCGTCTGTTCCCAGCAAGTACAGTGTATTGGACTGAAGAGGATCTACTGTTCTTCTCAGGTTCCTAAACAGAATTGAACTAGATATGGCCGTGTGTGTAGGAAGCACAGTTCTTTTGTTCTGAGCAAGCTCACTGTTCTGGCCCTATAGGAAACACAGTAGACTAGAAGAGTGCTCTTTTCTCAAAAGCAGAGTGTGTTTCTTGTAAGGCGAGCTAGTGATTGTTTCCCAGTAAGATATGGAGTTGAATCCCATGCAGTTTCTGGTCCTACCAGCAAGAGTTGTTTTCTGGTAAGAAGAGTCACTTTTGCGCTCCCATTGCCATACACAGTGAAAATAGCACTCGCTTCTGTTCCCAGGAAGTACAGTGTATTGGACTAAAGATGAGCTACTGTTCTTGTCAGTATCCTAAGCAGAGTTGAACTAGATATGGGCCGTGTGTGTAGGAAGCACAGTTCTTTTGTTCTGAGCAAGCACACTGTTCGGTCCACATAGGAAACACAGTAGAGTAGAAGAGTGCTCTTTTCTCAAAAGCAGAGTGTGTTTCTTGTAAGGCAAGCTAGCATTTGTTTCCCAGTCCCAAATGGTGTTGAATCACATGCAGTTTTTGGTCCTATGAGCAAGAGTTGTTTTCTGGTAAGGAAAGTCACTATTGTGCTCCCATTGCCATACACAGAGCAAATAGCACTCGCGTCTGTTCCCAGCAAGTACAGTGTACTGGACTGAAGAGGAGCTACTGTTCTTGTCAGTTTCCTAAGCAGAATTGAACTAGATATGGCAAGTGTGTGTAGGAAGCACAGTTCTTTTGTTCTGAGCAAGCTCACTGTTTTTGCCCTATAGGAAACACAGTAGAGTAGAAGAGTGCTCTTTTCTCAAAAGCAGAGTGTGTTTCTTGTAAGGCGAGCTAGCGTTTGATTCCCAGTCCTAAATGGAGTTGAATCACATGTAGTTTTTGGTCCTACGAGCAAGAGTTGTTTTCTGGTAAGAAGAGTCACTATTGTGCTCCATATGTCATACACAGGGCACATAGCACTCGCGTCTGTTCCCAGCATGTACAGTGTACTGGACTGAAGAGGATCTACTGTCCTTGTCAGTTTCCTAAGCAGAATTGATCTAGATATGGACCGTGTGTGTAGGAAGCACAGTTCCTCTGTTCTGAGAAAGCTCATTGTTCTGACCCCATAAGAAAAACAGTAGAGTAGAAGAGTGCCCTTTTCTCAAAAGCAGTGTGTGTTTTTTGTAAGGCAAGCTAGCGTTTGTTTTTCCATCCTAAATGGAGTTGAATCACATAAAGTTTCTGGTCCTATGAACAAGAGTTGTTTTCTGCTAAGAAGAGTCACTATTGCGCTCCCATTGCCATACACAGGGCAAATAGCACTGGCGTCTGTTCCCAGCATGTACAGTGTATTGGACTGAAGAGGAGCTACTGTTCTTGTCAGTTTCCTAAGCAGAGTAGAACTAGATATAGCCCGTGTGTGTAGGAAGCAAAGTTCTTTTGTTCTGAGCAAGCTCACTATTCTGGCAATTTAGGAAACACAGTAGAGTAGAAGAGTGCTCTTTTCTCAAAAGCAGAGTGTGTTTCTTGTAAGGCGAGCTAGTGTTTGTTTCCCAGTCAGAAACGGAGTTGAATCCCATGCAGTTTCTGGTCCTATGAGCAAGAGTTGTTTTGTGGTAAGAAGAGTCACTATTACGCTCCCATTGCCATACACAGAGCAAATAGCACTCGCGTCTGTTCCCAGCAAGTACAGTGTATTGGACTGAAGAGGAGCTACTGTTCTTGTCAGTTTCCTAAGCAGAGTTGAACTAGATATGGCAAGTGTGTGTAGGAAGCACAGTTCTTTTGTTCTGAGCAAGCTCACTGTTTGGACCCCATAGGAAACACTTTAGATTAGAAGAGTGCTCTTTTCTCAAAAGCAGAGTCTGTTTCTTGTAAGGCGAGCTAGTGTTTGTTTCCCAGTCAGAAATGGAGTTGAATCCCATGCAGTTTCTGGTCCTATGACCAAGAGTTGTTTTCTGGTAAGAAGAGTCACTATTACGCTCCCATTGCCATACACAGTGCAAACAGCACTCGCGTCTCTTCGCAGGAATTACAGTGTATTGGACTGAAGAGGAGCTACTGTTCTTGTCAGTTTCCTAAGCAGAGTTGAACTAGATATGGCTCGTGTGTGTAGGAAGCACAGTTCTTTTGTTCTGAGCAAGATCACTGTTCGGACCCAATAGGAAACACATTAGATTAGAAGATTGCTCTTTTCTCAAAAGCAGAGTGTGTTTCTTGTAAGGCAAGCTAGCGTTTGTTTCCCAATCCTAAATGGAGTTGAATTACATGCAGTTTCTGGTCCTACGAGCAAGAGTTGTTTTCTGGTAAGAAGAGTCACTATTGCGCTCCATATGTCATACACAGGTGAAATAGCTCTCGCGTCTGTTCCCAGCATGTACAGTGTATTGGACTGAAGAGGATCTACTGTCCTTGTCAGTTTCCTAAGCAGAATTGATCTAGATATGGCCCGTGTGTGTAGGAAGCATAGTTCTTCTGTTCTGAGAAAGCTCATTGTTCTGACCCCATAAGAAAAACAGTAGAGTAGAAGAGTGCCCGTTTCTCAAAAGCAGTGTGTGTTTCTTGTAAGGCGAGCTAGCATTAGTTTCCCAATCCTAAATGGAGTTGAATCACATGCAGTTTCTGGTCCTACGAGCAAGAATTGTTTTCTGGTAAGAAGAGTCACTATTGCCCTCCCATTGTCATACACTGGGCAAATAGCACTCGCGTCTGTTTCCAGCAACTACAGAGTATTGGACTGAAGAGGATCTACTATTCTTGTCAGTTTCATAAGCAGAATTGAACTAGATATGACCGTGTGTGTAGGAAGCACAGTTCTTTTGTTCTGAGCAAGCTCACTGTTTTGGCCCTATAGGAAACACAGTAGAGTAGAAGAGTGCTCTTTTCTCAAAAGCAGAGTGTGTTTCTTGTAAGGCGAGCTAGCGTTTGTTTCCCAGTCCTAAATGGAGTTGAATCACATGTAGTTTTTGGTCCTACGAGCAAGAGTTGTTTTCTGGTAAGAAGAGTCACTATTGTGCTCCATATGTCATACACAGGGCAAATAGCACTCGCGTCTGTTCCGAGCATGTACAGTGTACTGGACTGAAGAGGATCTACTGTCCTTGTCAGTTTCCTAAGCAGAATTGATCTAGATATGGCCCGTGTGTGTAGGAAGCACAGTTCCTCTGTTCTGAGAAAGCTCATTGTTCTGACCCCATAAGAAAAACAGGAGAGTAGAAGAGTGCCCTTTTCTCAAAAGCAGTGTGTGTTTTTTGTAAGGCGAGCTAGCGTTTGTTTTTCCATCCAAAATGGAGTTGAATCACATAAAGTTTCTGGTCCTACGAACAAGAGTTGTTTTCTGCTAAGAAGAGTCACTATTGCGCTCCCATTGCCATACACAGGGCAAATAGCACTGGAGTCTGTTCCCAGCATGTACAGTGTATTGGACTGAAGAGGAGCTACTGTTCTTGTCAGTTTCCTAAGCAGAGTAGAACTAGATATAGCCCGTGTGTGTAGGAAGCAAAGTTCTTTTGTTCTGAGCAAGCTCACTATTCTGGCAATAAAGGAAACACAGTAGAGTAGAAGAGTGCTCTTTTCTCAAAAGCAGAGTGTGTTTCTTGTAAGGCGAGCTAGTGTTTGTTTCCCAGTCAGAAATGGAGTTGAATCCCATGCAGTTTCTGGTCCTATGAGCAAGAGTTGTTTTGTGCTAAGAAGAGTCACTATTACGCTCCCATTGCCATACACAGAGCAAATAGCACTCGCGTCTGTTCCCAGCAAGTACAGTGTATTGGACTGAAGAGGAGCTACTGTTCTTGTCAGTTTCCTAAGCAGAGTTGTACTAGATATGGCAAGGGTGTGTAGGAAGCACAGTTCTTTTGTTCTGAGCAAGCTCACTGTTTGGACCCCATAGGAAACACTTTAGATTAGAAGAGTGCTCTTTTCTCAAAAGCAGAGTCTGTTTCTTGTAAGGCGAGCTAGTGTTTGTTTCCCAGTCAGAAATGGAGTTGAATCCCATGCAGTTTCTGGTCCTATGACCAAGAGTTGGTTTCTGGTAAGAAGAGTCACTATTACGCTCCCATTGCCATACACAGTGCAAACAGCACTCGCGTCTCTTCGCAGGAATTACAGTGTATTGGACTGAAGAGGAGCTACTGTTCTTGTCAGTTTCCTAAGCAGAGTTGAACTAGATATGGCTCGTGTGTGTAGGAAGCACAGTTCTTTTGTTCTGAGCAAGATCACTGTTCGGACCCAATAGGAAACACATTAGATTAGAAGATTGCTCTTTTCTCAAAAGCAGAGTGTGTTTCTTGTAAGGCAAGCTAGCGTTTGTTTCCCAATCCTAAATGGAGTTGAATTACATGCAGTTTCTGGTCCTACGAGCAAGAGTTGTTTTCTGGTAAGAAGAGTCACTATTGCGCTCCATATGTCATACACAGGTGAAATAGCTCTCGCGTCTGTTCCCAGCATGTACAGTGTATTGGACTGAAGAGGATCTACTGTCTTTGTCAGTTTCCTAAGCAGAATTGATCTAGATATGGCCCGTGTGTGTAGGAAGCATAGTTCTTCTGTTCTGAGAAAGCTCATTGTTCTGACCCCATAAGAAAAACAGTAGAGTAGAAGAGTGCCCGTTTCTCAAAAGCAGTGTGTGTTTCTTGTAAGGCGAGCTAGCATTAGTTTCCCAATCCTAAATGGAGTTGAATCACATGCAGTTTCTGGTCCTACGAGCAAGAATTGTTTTCTGGTAAGAAGAGTCACTATTGGCCTCCCATTGTCATACACTGGGCAAATAGCACTCGCGTCTGTTTCCAGCAACTACAGAGTATTGGACTGAAGAGGATCTACTATTCTTGTCAGTTTCATAAGCAGAATTGAACTAGATATGACCGTGTGTGTAGGAAGCACAGTTCTTTTGTTCTGAGCAAGCTCACTGTAAGCTCACTGTTTTGGCCCTATAGGAAACACAGTAGAGTAGAAGAGCGCTCTTTTCTCAAAAGCAGAGTGTGTTTCTTGTAAGGCGAGCTAGCGTTTGTTTCCCAGTTCTAATTGGAGTTGAATCACATGTAGTTTTTGGTCCTACGAGCAAGAGTTGTTTTCTGGTAAGAAGAGTCACTATTGTGCTCCATATGTCATACACAGGGCAAATAGCACTCGCGTCTGTTCCCAGCATGTACAGTGTACTGGACTGAAGAGGATCTACTGTCCTTGTCAGTTTCCTAAGCAGAATTGATCTAGATATGGACCGTGTGTGTAGGAAGCACAGTTCCTCTGTTCTGAGAAAGCTCATTGTTCTGACCCCATAAGAAAAACAGTAGAGTAGAAGAGTGCCTTTTTCTCAAAAGCAGTGTGTGTTTTTTGTAAGGCGAGCTAGCGTTTGTTTTTCCATCCTAAATGGAGTTGAATCACATAAAGTTTCTGGTCCTATGAACAAGAGTTGTTTTCTGGTAAGAAGAGTCACTATTGCGCTCCCATTGCCATACACAGGGCAAATAGCACTGGCGTCTGTTCCCAGCATGTACAGTGTATTGGACTGAACAGGAGCTACTGTTCTTGTCAGTTTCCTAAGCAGATTAGAACTAGATATAGCCCGTGTGTGTAGGAAGCAAAGTTCTTTTGTTCTGAGCAAGCTCACTATTCTGGCAATATAGGAAACACAGTAGAGTAGAAGAGTGCTCTTTTCTCAAAAGCAGAGTGTGTTTCTTGTAAGGCGAGCTAGTGTTTGTTTCCCAGTCAGAAATGGAGTTGAATCCCATGCAGTTTCTGGTCCTACCAACAAGAGTTGTTTTCTGGTAAGAAGAGTCACTTTTGTGCTCCCATTGCCATACACAGAGCAAATAACACTCGCGTCTGTTCCCAGCAAGTACAGTGTATTGGACTGAAGAGGAGCTACTGTTCTTGTCAGTTTCCTAAGCAGAGTTGAACTAGATATGGCAAGTGTGTGTAGGAAGCACAGTTCTTTTGTTCTGAGCAAGCTCACTCTTTGGACCCCATAGGAAACACTTTAGATTAGAAGAGGGCTCTTTTCTCAAAAGCAGAGTATGTTTCTTGTAAGGCGAGCTAGCGTTTGTTTCCCAGTCCTAAATGGAGTTGACTCACATGTTGTTTTTGGTCTTACGAGCAAGAGTTGTTTTCTGGTAAGAAGAGTCACTATTGCGCTCCCATTGCCATACACAGTGCAAATAACACTCGCCTCTGTTCCCAGCAAGTACAGTGTACTGGACTGAAGAGGAGCTACTGTTCTTGTCAGTTTCCTAAGCAGAATTGAACTAGATATGGGTGTGTGTGTAGGAAGCACAGTTCTTTTGTTCTGAGCAAGCTCACTGTTTTGGCCCTATAGGAAACACAGTAGAGTAGAAGAGTGCTCTTTCTCAAATCAGAGTGTGTTTCTTGTAAGGCGAGCTAGCGTTTGTTTCCCAGTCCTAAATGGAGTTGAATCACATGTAGTTTTTGGTCCTACGAGCAAGAGTTGTTTTCTGGTAAGAAGAGTCACTATTGTGCTCCATATGTCATACACAGGGCAAATAGCACTCGCGTCTGTTCCCAGCATGTACAGTGTACTGGACTGAAGAGGATCTACTGTCCTTGTCAGTTTCCTAAGCAGAATTGATCTAGATATGGCCCGTGTGTGTAGGAAGCACAGTTCCTCTGTTCTGAGAAATCTCATTGTTCTGACCCCATAAGAAAAACAGTAGAGTAGAAGAGTGCCCTTTTCTCAAAAGCAGTGTGTGTTTTTTGTAAGGCGAGCTAGCGTTTGTTTTTCCATCCTAAATGGAGTTGAATCACATAAAGTTTCTGGTCCTACGAACAAGAGTTGTTTTCTGGTAAGAAGAGTCACTATTGCGCTCCCATTGCCATACACAGGGCAAATAGCACTGGCGTCTGTTCCCAGCATGTACAGTGTATTGGACTGAAGAGGAGCTACTGTTCTTGTCAGTTTCCTAAGCAGAGTAGAACTAGATATAGCCCGTGTGTGTAGGAAGCAAAGTTCTTTTGTTCTGAGCAAGCTCACTATTCTGGCAATATAGGAAACACAGTAGAGTAGAAGAGTGCTCTTTTCTCAAAAGCAGGGTGTGTTTCTTGTAAGGCGAGCTAGTGTTTGTTTCCCAGTCAGAAATGGAGTTGAATCCCATGCAGTTTCTGGTCCTATGAGAAAGAGTTGTTTTGTGCTAAGAAGAGTCACTATTACGCTCCCATTGCCATACACAGAGCAAATAGCACTCGCGTCTGTTCCCAGCAAGTACAGTGTATTGGACTGAAGAGGAGCTACTGTTCTTGTCAGTTTCCTAAGCAGAGTTGAACTAGATATGGCAAGTGTGTGTAGGAAGCACAGTTCTTTTGTTCTGAGCAAGCTCACTGTTTGGACCCCATAGGAAACACTTTAGATTAGAAGAGTGCTCTTTTCTCAAAAGCAGAGTCTGTTTCTTGTAAGGCGAGCTAGTGTTTGTTTCCCAGTCAGAAATGGAGTTGAATCCCATGCAGTTTCTGGTCCTATGACCAAGAGTTGTTTTCTGGTAAGAAGAGTCACTATTACGCTCCCATTGCCATACACAGTGCAAACAGCACTCGCGTCTCTTCGCAGGAATTACAGTGTATTGGACTGAAGAGGAGCTACTGTTCTTGTCAGTTTCCTAAGCAGAGTTGAACTAGATATGGCTCGTGTGTGTAGGAAGCACAGTTCTTTTGTTCTGAGCAAGAGCACTGTTCGGACCCAATAGGAAACACATTAGATTAGAAGATTGCTCTTTTCTCAAAAGCAGAGTGTGTTTCTTGTAAGGCAAGCTAGCGTTTGTTTCCCAATCCTAAATGGAGTTGAATTACATGCAGTTTCTGGTCCTACGAGCAAGAGTTGTTTTCTGGTAAGAAGAGTCACTATTGCCCTCCCATTGTCATACACTGGGCAAATAGCACTCGCGTCTGTTTTAGCAACTACAGAGTATTGGACTGAAGAGGATCTACTATTCTTGTCAGTTTCATAAGCAGAATTGAACTAGATATGACCGTGTGTGTAGGAAGCACAGTTCTTTTGTTCTGAGCAAGCTCACTGTTTTGGCCCTATAGGAAACACAGTAGAGTAGAAGAGTGCTCTTTTCTCAAAAGCAGAGTGTGTTTCTTGTAAGGCGAGCTAGTGTTTGTTTCCCAGTCAGAAATGGAGTTGAATCCCATGCAGTTTCTGGTCCTACCAGCAAGAGTTGTTTTCTGGTAAGAAGAGTCACTTTTGTGCTCCCATTGCCATACACAGAGCAAATAGCACTCGCGTCTGTTCCCAGCAAGTACAGTGTATTGGACTGAAGAGGAGCTACTGTTCTTGTCAGTTTCCTAAGCAGAGTTGAACTAGATATGGCAAGTGTGTGTAGGAAGCACAGTTCTTTTGTTCTGAGCAAGCTCACTCTTTGGACCCCATAGGAAACACTTTAGATTAGAAGAGGTCTCTTTTCTCAAAAGCAGAGTATGTTTCTTATAAGGCGAGCTAGCGTTTGTTTCCCAGTCCTAAATGGAGTTGACTCACATGTTGTTTTTGGTCTTACGAGCAAGAGTTGTTTTCTGGTAAGAAGAGTCACTATTGCGCTCCCATTGCCATACACAGTGCAAATAACACTCGCGTCTGTTCCCAGCAAGTACAGTGTACTGGACTGAAGAGGAGCTACTGTTCTTGTCAGTTTCCTAAGCAGAATTGAACTAGATATGGGTGTGTGTGTAGGAAGCACAGTTCTTTTGTTCTGAGCAAGCTCACTGTTTTGGCCCTATAGGAAACACAGTAGAGTAGAAGAGTGCTCTTTTCTCAAAAGCAGAGTGTGTTTCTTGTAAGGCGAGCTAGCGTTTGTTTCCCAGTCCTAAATGGAGTTGAATCACATGTAGTTTTTGGTCCTACGAGCAAGAGTTGTTTTCTGGTAAGAAGAGTCACTATTGTGCTCCATATGTCATACACAGGGCAAATAGCACTCGCGTCTGTTCCGAGCATGTACAGTGTACTGGACTGAAGAGGATCTACTGTCCTTGTCAGTTTCCTAAGCAGAATTGATCTAGATATGGCCCGTGTGTGTAGGAAGCACAGTTCCTCTGTTCTGAGAAAGCTCATTGTTTTGAACCCATAAGAAAAACAGTAGAGTAGAAGAGTGCCCTTTTCTCAAAAGCAGTGTGTGTTTTTTGTAAGGCGAGCTAGCGTTTGTTTTTCCATCCAAAATGGAGTTGAATCACATAAAGTTTCTGGTCCTACGAACAAGAGTTGTTTTCTGGTAAGAAGAGTCACTATTGCGCTCCCATTGCCATACACAGGGCAAATAGCACTGGAGTCTGTTCCCAGCATGTACAGTGTATTGGACTGAAGAGGAGCTACTGTGCTTGTCAGTTTCCTAAGCAGAGTAGAACTAGATATAGCCCGTGTGTGTAGGAAGC